>NW_024055730.1:271799-335311 GCF_902713615.1 Scyliorhinus canicula
GGGTGTTTATATCGGGGGGGGTGATATCGGGGATGGGGTGATATCGGGGGGTGATATCGGGGAGGGGGTGATATCGGGGAGGGCGTGATATAGGGGAGGTGGTGATATCGGGGAGTGTGTGATGTCGGGGAGGGGTGATATCGGGGTGAGGGTGATATCGGGGCGGGGGTTATATCGGGGAGGTGTTGATATCGGGAAGGTGTTATATCTGGGAGGGAATATCTGGGTGGGGGTGATTTCGGGAAGGTGTTGATATCGGGGAGGGGGTGATATTGGGGGGGGAGTGATATCGGGGAGGGATGATATATGGGAGCGTGTGATATATTGGTGGTGGTGATATCGGGGAGTGGGTGATATCGGGGAGGGTGTGATATCTGTGAGGGGGTGATATAGGCGAGGGGGTGTTGTAGGTGAGGTGGTGATATCGGGGTGGGGGTGATATAGGGGTGGGGTTGATATCGATGAGGGGGTGATATCGGGGGAGGGGTTTATATCGGGGAGGTTGTGATATCGGGGTTGGGGCGATATCGGGGTTGGGGTGATATCGGGGATGGGGTGATATCGGGGAGGTAGATATCGGGGAGGGGGTGATATCGGGGAGTGTGATATCGGGGAGGGGTGTGATATCGGGGTGAGGGTGATATCGGGGAGGGGTCGATATCAGGGTATGGGTGATATCGAGGAGGGGGTGTTATCGGGGAGGGGGTGATATCGTGGCTGAGGTGATATCGGGGGGAGGGGTGATATCGGGGTGAGGGTGATATCGTGGATGGGGCGATATCGTGGCTGAGGTGATATCGGGGGGAGGGGTGATATCGGGGTGAGGGTGATATCGTGGATAGGATGATATCGTGGAGGGTTTTTTTAATCGGGAAGGGGTTGATATCGGGGATGGGGTGATATCGGGGAGGGTGTGATATCGGGGAGGGTGATATCGGGATGGTGATATCGGGGAGGGGGTGGTATCGGGGTGGGGGGTGATATCGGGTTGGCAAGGATATCGGGGTTGGGGTGATATCCGGGTGGCGTTGATATCGGCAAAGAGATGATATTGGGGAGGGACAGATATTGGGGAGGGGAAGATATCGGGGTCGGGTTATATCGGGGAGAGGGGTCGGGTGGTGGTGATATCGAGGAGTGGGTGATATCGGGGAGGGAGTCGGGGTGGTGCTGCGGTTTCTATGGAGACACAACAACCTTGAAGACCCCAAATGGGGACAATGGGCAGCAGAAACCGTCATTGTGCCTGCGCCACATCCATCCCAGAATCCACTGCGTGACTGCGGCCGCCATCTTGTGTTGCCAGTGGAGTCTCCCGGCGGCCATCTTGTGTTGCTAGGGGAGACTCCCGGCGGCCAACTTGTGTTGCCAGGGGAGACTCCCTGCGGCCATCTTGCATTGCCAGTGGAGACCTGCCGGCCATCTTGTATTGCCAGGGGAGACCCGGCGGCCATCTTGTGTTGCCAGGGGAGACCCGGCGGCCATCGTTTGTTGCCAGGGGAGACCCGGCGCCCGTGGGTGAGTTACACACCCAGCTGATCGGTCATGGGTGGAGTCACACACCCAGCTGGTCGGCCATGGGGGGAGGCACACACACACAGCTGATCGGCCATGTGGGGACTCACACCCACCCAGCTGATTGGCAATGTGGGAGTCACACACCCAGCTGATCGGCCTTGGGGGGAGTCACACACCCAGCTGATCGGCCATGGGGAGTCACACCCACCCACCTACTGTCCCTCTTGGTAATGCAGAATGGTAAATCAGGGTGATGCTGGCCGGGGATGGTCATTTTTACCGGCAGTGGGAGGAGAGAGATGTCGTGTGGATGGGGGCTTTCCTCTCAGCATGGAATGAATGGAACTAAAGGGAAGTTTCAGCACCTTCTTCAACTGCTGCCTGAACTGAGTCTGTCTCACGGCGTAAATCGCAGTGTTTGTGCAGCAACTGAGGATCTGCAGCATGAAGCCCAATTCCCGAACATACGTATCTACCCATATAGAGGAATACCCCAGCAACCACATCCGTCTACATAAAGAATAAACCATTAACGTTGACCATAACAGGATGAAATTGGCGGATATAATAAAGAGTAAAATGATGGATTTCCTCCGACTCTCCATCTCTAGGTCTCTGGGACTCTCCCCACTGCTGTGAGCCCGGAGTCTCCTGCGGGCCCTGCTGCTCACCACAATGTCTCTGACGGTGAGAACATTGAGCAGCAAAATCAGGACAAATGGAACAGCCGGGGTTAGAATGTAGTGGAGGGTCTCGATTATGACCCAGACCCGAGATAACCGATCATCCTGATCGACATAACAAAACCAGGGGTCATTCAACAGCAAATACCGACCGGTCAGCATAACCCCCCAGAAAATGTTCTTCAAACAGCTCAGCACAGTCACTGTTCCCAGAAACACAGCAGACGTTTTCTCGCTGCAATATTTACTTTTCAGCTTCGGGCAACAAATGGCCACAAATCGATCAAAGGTGAAAGTGACGGTGAACCAGACAGAACAGTCAGTGGCTGCATAAAGCAGGACGGCGTGGATATTACACACGAGGATGGACGTCAAGAAATAAAACTGTTTATTAAAAACAATGGGAATGTGTCTCAATATCAGGTCTAGAATAACGACCAGTAGATCCCCCACTGCCATGGCCACCAGGTAACAAGTCACACATTTGGACAGCCCACAGGTTTTTCTCTTCAGGATCACAATGGTGATGACGTTCACTATGAGGAAGGGAAATAAACAATGAAATTATACATCAGCCTGGGAATGACTATACAAGTAGGTCGACGTGGTGCTGACGAAGTCAAATAAATGTACACTAACACACACACTCACACTCACAGAGACAGAAATGCACTCACACTCACACAGACACTAACGCACACACTCACACAGACATTAACGGACACACTCACACAGACACTAACACACACTCACACATACACTAACACACTCACACATATACGCTAACACACACATATTCACACATGCACTGACACACACACTCACACATACAGAGACAGTAATACACTCACACTCACACAGATGCTAACACATACCCTCATACAGACACTAACACACACACTCACACAGACACTAACACACACTCACACATACACTAACACACTCACACACAGACGCTAACACACACACACTCACACAGGCACTGACACACACACTCACACATACAGAGACAGTAATACACTCACACAGGCACTAACACACACATACTCACAGACACTGGCACACACACGCACTGACACACACACACTGACATTAACACAGACACACTCACAGACACTAAAACAGACACACAAGCACTGACACACACACAGGCACTACTAGACACACTCGCAGACACACAGGCATTAACACACACACACTCACATACACTAATACATACACAGGCACTAACACACACACACACAGGCACTGATACACACACTCACAGGCACGAAAAGACACTAATGCACATACTCACACACAGACAATAACACACACAGGCACGAATACACACTCACAGACACACGGAGACACTAACACACACTCACAGACACACATAGATACACTAATACACACCCACAGACACACAGAGACACTAACACACACTCACGGACAAAGAAACACTAATACACACACAGAGACACACAGAGACACTAATGCACACACACATAGACACACACAGACAGTAATACACACACTCACAGACACACAGAGACATTAATACACACATTCACAGACACACAGAGACAGCAACGCACCCACTTACACACACATAAACACTAATACACACACTCACACACAGACACTAATACACACTCACAGACACACAGAGACAATAATGCACCCACTCACAGACACACAGATACACGAATACTCACACTAGCAGACACAGAGCTACACTAATACACACACTGACAGTCACACGGAGTCTCTACTGCACACACTCACACACACATAGAGACACTACGTCACACACACAAATTCACCAATACTCACACTCACACGCACACAGAAACACTAATGTACACACTGACACAGACAGAGAGACAGCAATGCACACACTTACGCACACACAGAAACACTAATACACGCACTCACACACAGACACTAATACACACACTCACAGACACACAGAGACAGCAATACACACACTCACACTCAAATAAACACTAATCTTCACACTCACAGACAAACAGAGGCACTAATACACACACAGACACTAATACACACGCTCACACACACACAGAAACACTAATACACACACTCACACACACAGAGACACTAATACACAAACTCACAGACACACACAGACACTAATACACACATTCACACACAGGTAGACAGTGATACACACACTGACAGCCACAAAGACACTAATATACAGCCTCTCACACACCCAGAGACAGCAATACACACACTCACACACAGGTAGACTGGAATACACACACAGAGACACTAATGCACACACTCACAGACACACAGATATACTAATACACACACACAGACACACAGAGACAGTAATACACACACACACAGCCACAGGGACACTAATACACACCCTCGCACACACACAGACAGTAATACATACACTCACACACACAGAGACGCTAATACACACACTCACAGCCACAGGGACACTAATACACACACTCACATCCACAGGGACACTAATACAAACCCTCTCTCACACACACAGATACAGCAATACATACACTCAAACACACAGGGACACTAATATACACACTCTCACACACATATAGAGTGTAGTACATACACTCAAACAAGCAGAGACAAATACACACACTCACAGACACACACAGATACTAACACACACTCACAGACACACACAGTCATTAGTACACACGGTCACAAACACCCAGAGACACTAATACACACACTCCCTCACACGCAGGGACACTAATACACACATTCATAGACACACAGACCTTAATAGAAACTCACGGACACATAAAGTCATCAACACACACACACGCGCACAAGAAAATGAAATGAAAATCGCTTATTGTCACAGGCAGTCTTCAAATTACGTTTCTGTGAAAATCCCCCTAGTCGCCACATTCCGGCGTCTGTTCGTGGAGGCTGTTACGGGAATTGAACTGTGATGGTGGCCTGCCTTGTTCTGCTTTCAAAGCCAGCGATTTAGCCCTGTGCTAAACAGCCCCTAATACACAGTTACACAAAGAGGCTATAATATGCACACTCACAGACACACGGGGACTCTAAAGCACACACTCACACACACACAGACTCTAATACACACAGTCACAGAGACACTAATGCACACTCTCACAGACACACATACACAGACTCTAATACACTCAGTCACAAAGTGACAAGAATAAACACACCCGCACAAACATTTAGATTGCATCACACACTCTCACACTCAGACACAGAGACACTAATACACGCTCACACACAGAGGCAAACACTCACATGAACAGAGATATACTAATACACACACTCACAAACACATAGAGACACTAATACACACTCACACACACATACATTAATACGCACACTCACAGACACACAGAGACACTAATACACACACTCACAGACACACAGAGACACTAATACACTCACTCACAGACACACGGAGACACTAATACACACACAATCACACACACGCAGACAGTAATACACACACTCACAGACACACAGAGGCACTAATACACATTCTCACAGACACACACAGTCACTAATACACGCTCACAGACAGACATATACACTAATACACACACTCACACACACAGACAGAGACAGTAATATACACACACAGACAGTAATACACACTCTGACAGACACACACAGAGACAATAATACACACACTCACACACACACACAGACAGTAATACTCACACTCACAGGCACACACAGAGACAATAATACACACACACAGAGACAGTAATACACACTCTCACACACACATACGTTCCCACACACATGCCAACAAACACACCGACACGTCCACACACAACGAGGTACACAAATACATATTCACTCACACACCAACACCCGCACACAAACTCTCACCTACGCACATACGCACACTCACACAGATACTCACACACATACACGATAGCGCACACACACCCACACATGCATTCAGACACGCAAGCCCACACACTCTCCCACATACACACTGACACTCATATAAACACATACCCACACATCCTGATAAAAACGAATACACAGTACACTCACACACTCAAAACTCACACAGACTCAAAAACTCATTCACACACACACCAACACACATGCAAACATACACGCTCATACCCAGACTCACATCAACACACATACACACAATACCTATACATACACACCCACAGCACATATCCATACAGACACACAGCAATGAATGCACCCAGACGCACCCGACCACGTACCAACAACACCCGCTCACAACTACACACAATCTCACAGGTCCACAAACACTCACGACCACATACAGCCATCCTCAGGCACTCCCATCACACAGAATCACACCCACACAGACACATACCTATACACACTCACACACAAACACAAATACTGCTCCCTACACGCATTACAACAAGTACCCATCCAATACACATGTTCACCTACACCCATAACCACACCTGCACACGCACCCTTACACACAACCACACACACAGCCTCACACACTCACTGCCACAAATACAAACACGCCCACCCAACTCCACTCACATATTTATACGCATGCACAGCACACACATTAAACACCCAAACACACACACAGACACAGACCACACATACCCCCATACACACACCAACCCCCCAAAAACATAGCCAAAAAATAACCATGTTCAAAAACAATCCCCTCCAAACACACAAACAAAAACTCCAACACACACACACAATTACGCTTGATAGGGATGTGGCACATTGTGTAGTCTCAGCGGTGTATGGTGTACAGGTTGCCTGATGTGGGCGTGGTAAATTGTGTACTGTCAATGGTGTGTGGTGTACTGGGTGCATGATGAGGGTGTGGTACATCGTGTACTGCCAGTGATGTGTGGTGTACTGGGAACCTTATGGTGGTGTGGTGCACTGTGTACTGTCAGTGGTGTGTGGTGTGCTGGTTGCCTGATGGGGGCGTGGTACATTGTGTACTGTCAATGGTGTGTGGTGTACTGGATGCATGATGAGGCTGTGGTACATTGTGTACAGTCAGTGGTGTTTGGTGTGCTGGGTGCCTGATAAGGGTGTGGTACTTTGAGTACTGTCAGTCGTGTGCGGTTTGTTGGGTTCCTGATGGGGCAGTGGTACATTGTTTAATGTCAGTGGTGTGTGGTGTACTGGGAGCCTGATGGTGGTGTGGTACATTGTGTACTGTCAGTGGTGTGTGATGCTTTGGGTGACTGATGGGTGTGTGGTACATTGTGCACAGTCAGTGGTGTATGGTGCGCTGGTTGCCTCATGGGGCTGTGTTACATTATGTACTGTCAGTTATGTGTGGTGCTATGGCTGCATTATGGGGCTGTGGTACATTGTGTACTGTCAGTGCTGTGTGGTGTACTGGATTCCTGATGGGGCTGTGGTACATTGTGTACTGTCAGTGGTGTGCAGTGTACTGTATTCCTGATGGGGCTGTGGTACATTGTGTACTGCCAGTGGTGTGTAGTGTGCTGGGTGCCTGATGGTGGTCAGGACCATTGTGTACTGTCAGTGGTGTGTGGTGTGCTGTGTGCCTGATTGACAGGGGGTACATTGTGTACTGTCAGTGGTGTGTGTTGTGCTGGGCGCCTTATGGGGGTGTGGTATATTGCATATTGCCAGTGGTGTGCGCTGTCCTGGGTGCCTGATGTGGGTCAGGTACATTGTCTGCAGTCAGTAGTGTGTCCGGTGCTGCCTACCTGATGGCGGTGTGGTACGTTTTGTAGTTTCCGTGGTATGCGTTGTGCTGGGTGCCTTATGCGGCTGTGGTACATTGTGTACTGTCAGTTGTGTGTGATGTGTTGGTTGCTTGATGGGGGTGTGGTACATTATGTCCTATCAGTGGTGTGTGGTGTGCTGGTGCCTGATGAGGCAGTGGTTCATTGTGTACTGTCAGTGGTCGGTGGTGTGCTGGTTGCCTGTTGGGTGTCAGGTACATTATGTCCTGTCAGTGGTTTGTGGTCTGCTGCCTCCCTGTTGTGTGTGTCGTACATTTTGTACTGTCAGTGCTGTGTGGTGTGATGGGTGCCTGATGGGGGTGTTGCACATTGTGTACTATCAGTGATGTGTGGTGTGGTTGGTGGCTGATGGGGCTGTGGTACATCGTGTATTGTCAGTGGTTTGTGGTGTGCTAGGTTTCTGACGTCGCTGTGGTACATTGTTTAATGTCGGTTGTGTGTGGTATGCTGTGTGCCTGATGGGGCAATGGTACATTGTGTACTGTCAGTGGTGTGCGATGTGCTGTGTGCCTGATGGGGATGTGGTACATTGTGTACTGTCAGTGGTGTGTGGTGTGCTAGGTGCCTGATGGGGTGAGGTACATTGTGTACTGTCAGTGGTGTGTGGTGCGCTGGTTGTCTAAAGGGTTTGTGGCACATTGTGTACTGTCAGTGGTGAGTGGTGTACTGGGTGTCTGACGGCGCTGTGGTACATTGTGTACTGTGAGTGGCGTGTGGTATACTGGTGTCTGATGGTGGTGTGGTCCGTTGTGTAATGTCAGTGGTGTGTCGTGAGCTGGGTGCCTAATGGGTCTGTGGTACATTGTGTACTGCCAGCAGTGTGTGATGTGCTGGGTGCTTGATGGGGGTGTGGTACATTGTGTACGGTCAGTGGTGTGTGGTGTGCTGGGTGTCTGATGGGGATATGGTACATTGTATAATGTCAGTGGTGTGTGGTGTGCTTGGTCCTGATCGGGCTGTTGTACATTAGAGATAGATAGATAAATACAGCACAGAACTGGCCCTTCGGCCCACGATGTTGCGCCGAACTTTTGTCCTAGGTTAATCAAAGAATTTTGAACAATTTTTCATGGCCAATCCACCCAACCTGCACATCTTTGGACTGTGGGAGGAAACCGGAGTACCCGGAGGAAACCCACGCAGTCACGGGGAGGATGTGCAGATTCCACACAGACAGTGACCCAAGTTGAAATCAAACTTGGGACCCTGGAGCTGTGAAGCAATTGTGCTATCCACAATGCTACCGTGCTGCCCTTAAGAAGTTAACCTACACTCCATTATTCTACCCTAATCCATGTACCTATCCAATAGCCGCTTGAAGGTCCCTAACGTTTCTGACTCAACTACTTCCACAGGCAGTGCATTCCATGCCCCCACTACTCTCTGGGTAAAGAACCTACCTCTGACATCCCCTCTATATCTTCCACCATTCATCTTAAATTTATGTCCTCTTGTAATGGTGTGTTCCACCCGGGGAAAAAGTCTCTGACTGTCTACTCTATCTATTCCACTAATCATCTTATAAACCTCTATCAAGTCGCCCCTCATCCTTCTCCGTTCTAATGAGAAAAGGCCTAGCACCCTCAACCTTTCCTCGTATTACCTACTCTCCATTCCAGGCAACATCCTGGTAAATCTCCTTTGCACCTTTTCCAAAGCTTCCACATCCTTCCTAAAATGAGGCGACCAGAACTGCACACAGTACTCCAAATGTGGCCTGACCAAGGTTTTGTACAGCTGCATCATCACCTCACGGCTCTTAAATTCAATCCCTCTGCTAATGAACGCTAGCACACCATAGGCCTTCTTCACAGCTCTATCCACTTGAGTGGCAACTTTCAAAGATCTAGGAACATAGACCCCAAGATCTCTTTGCTCCTCCACATTGCCAAGAACCCTACCGTTAACCCTGTATTCCGCATTCATATTTGTCCTTCCAAAATGGACAACCTCACACTTGTCAGGGTTAAACTCCATCTGCCACTTCTCAGCCCAGCTCTGCATTCTATCTATGTCTTTTTGAAGCCGACAACAGCCCTCCTCACTATCCACAACTCCACCAATCTTCGTATCATCTGCAAATTTACTGACCCACCCTTCAACTCCCTCATCCAAGTCGTTAATGAAATTCACAAACAGCAGAGGACCCAGAACTGATCCCTGTGGTACACCACTGATAACTGGGCTCCAGGCTGAATATTTGCCATCCACCACCACTCTCTGTCTTCTATCGGTTAGCCAGTTTGTTATCCAACTGGCCAAATTTCCCACTATCCCATGCCTCCTTACTTTCTGCACAAGCCTACAATGGGGAACCTTATCAAATGCCTTACTAAAATCCATGTACACTACTTCCACTGCTTTACCTTCATCCACATGCTTGGTCACCTCCTCAAAGAAGTCAATAAGACTTGTAAGGCAAGACCTACCCCTCACAAATCCGTGCTGACTATCCCTAATCAAGCAGTTCCTTTCCAGATGCTCAGAAATCCTATCCCTCAGTACCCTTTCCATTACTTTGCCTACCACCGAAGTAAGACTAACTGGCCTGTAATTCCCAGGGTTATCCCTATTCCCTTTTTTAAACAGGGGCACGACATTCGCCACTCTCCAATCCTCTGGTACCACCCCTGTTGACAGCGAGGACGAAAAGATTATTGCCAACGGCTCTGCAATTTCATTTCTTGCTTCCCATAGGATCCTTGGATATATCCCGTCAGGCCCGGGGGACTTGTCTATCCTCAAGTTTTTCAAAATGCGCAACACATCTTCCTTCCTGACAAGTATCTCCTCGAGCTTATCAGTCTGTTTCACACTGTCCTCTCCAACAATATGGCCCCTCTCGTTTGTAAATATTGAAGAAAAATACTTGTTCAAGACCTCTCCTATCTCTTCAGACTCAATACACAATCTCCCGCTACTGTCCTTGATCGGACCTACCCTCGCTCTAGTCATTCTCATATTTCTCACATATGTGTAAAAGGCCTTGGGGTTTTCCTTGATCCTACCAGCCAAAGATTTTTCATGCCCTCTCTTAGCTCTCCTAATCCCTTTCTTCAGTTCCCTCCTGGCTATCTTGTATCCCTCCAGCGCCATGTCGGAGCCTTGTTTCTTCAGCCTTACATAAGTCTCCTTCTTCCTCTTAACAAGACATTCAACCTCTCTTGTCAACCATGGTTCCCTCACTCGACCATCTCTTCCCTGCCTGACAGGGACATACTTATCAAAGACACGCAGTACCTGTTCATAGAACATAGAACAGTACAGCACAGAACAGGCCCTTCGGCCCTCGATGTTGCGCCAAACAATGATCACCCTACTTAAACCCACGTAACCCGTATCCCAACAATCCCCCCATTAACCTTACACTACGGGCAATTTAGCATGGCCAATCCACCTTACCCGCACATCTTTGGACTGTGGGAGGAAACCGGAGCACCCGGAGGAAACCCACGCACACACGGGGAGGACGTGCAGACTCCACACAGACAGTGACCCAGCCGGGAATCGAACCTGGGTCCCTGGAGCTGTGAAGCATTGATGCTAACCACCATGCTACCTTGAACAAGTTCCACATTTCACTTGTGTCCTTCCCTGACAGCCTATGTTCCCAACTTCTACACTTCAATTCTTGTCTAACAGCATTGTATTTACCCTTCCCCCAATTATAAACCTTGCCATGTTGCACGCACCTATCCCTCTCCATAACTAAAGTGAAAGTCACAGAATTGTGGTCACTACCTCCAAAATGCTCCCCCACTAACAAATCTATCACCTGCCCTGGTTCATTACCAAGTACTAAATCCAATATGGCCACCCCTCTGGTCGGACAATCTACATACTGTGTTAGAAAAGCTTCCTGGACACACTGAACAAACACTACCCCATCCAAACTATTTGATCTAAAGAGTTTCCACTCAATGTTTGGGAAGTTGAAGTCACCCATGACTACTACCCTGTGACTTCTGCACCTTTCCAAAATCTGTTTCCCAATCTGTTCCTCCACATCTCTGCTACTATTGGGGGGCCTATAGAAAACTCCCAACAAGGTGACCGCTCCTTTCCTATTTCTGACTTCAACCCATATTACCTCAGTAGGCAGATCCCCCTCGAACTGCCTTTCTGCAGCTGTTATACTATCTCTAATTAACAATGCCACTCCCCCACCTCTTTTACCATCCTCCCTAGTCTTGTTGACACATCTATTTTTTTTTTATAAATGTTTTTTTATTGAGTTTTCATATTTTACATATGTATGACAAATTACAAATTATTAGAGAGAAAAAAAAAGAAAAACACACAAATTTAACATGAATATTTACAGGTAAGCATCTTCATAACAACAATTGTGGCCCCCTTTAGCCAGCATACATATTTTACATTTGGGCCTTAGCTTGCCATCAAACCCCCATAGCGAGCCCGTAGCCCCCCCCCCCCCCCCCCCCCGGGCTCCCTTCCCCCGATTCCCGTCCATTATCCCCTGATTCTTGGCCACCCGACTATTCTTCCTCTTGTACGTTGGCCACAAACAGGTCCCGGAACAGTTGCATGAATGGCTCCCATGTTCTGTGGAAGCCGTCGTCTGACCCTCGGATGGCGAATTTGATTTTCTCCATTTGGAGAGATTCCGAGAGGTCGGACAGCCAGTCTGCAGCTCTGGGCGGTGCTGCTGACCGCCAGCCAAACAGGATTCTCCGGCGGGCGATCAGGGAGGCAAAGGCAAGGGCATCCGCCCTCCTCCCCAGAAATAGATCTGGCTGGTCTGAAACCCCGAAGACCGCCACTGTCGGGCATGGCTCCACCCTCACTCCCACCACTTTGGACATAGCCTCGAAGAAGGCTGTCCAGTACTCCACAAGTCTGGGGCAAGACCAGAACATGCGGGCATGGTTGGCCGGGCCTCTTTGGCACCGTTCACATCTGTCCTCCACCTCCGGGAAGAACCTACTCATACGGTTTCTCGTTAAGTGGGCTCTATGTACCACTTTTAGTTGCGTCAGGCTGAGCCTTGCGCACGTGGAGGTGGAGTTGACCCTATGCAGTGCTTCGCTCCAGAGTCCCCACCCTATCTCCATCCCCAGGTCGTCCTCCCATTTCCTTCTTGTTGCGTCCAGTACGGTGTCGTCCCTATCTACCAGTCGGTCATACATGTCACTACAGTTCCCTTTCTCTAGGATACTTGCGTCCAGTAGGCCTTCCAGTAGTGTCTGTCGTGGCGGTTGTGGGTACGTCCTTGTCTCCTTTCGTAGGAAGTTTTTGAGCTGCAAGTACCGTAGCTCGTTCCCCCCCGCTAGCTGAAATTTCTCTGTCAGTTCGTCCAGTGTTGCGATCCTGTCGTCCGTATATAAGTCCCTGACTGTCAGTGTCCCCCCGTCTTGCCTCCACCTTTTGAAGGTGGCGTCAGTCAGTGCTGGTGTGAACCTATGGTTGTTGCAGATGGGAGCCTTGTCCGACATTTTGGTCAGGCCAAACTGCTGCCGCAGTTGGTTCCAGGATTGGAGGGTGGCTGTCACCACTGGGCTGCTGGAGTGTTTTTTGGGTGGGGATGGGAGTGCTGCCGTGGCGAGGGCCCGGAGGGAGGTTCCCATGCAGGAGGCCTCCTCCGCACGCACCCACTCAGCCTCTGGCTCCTGGATCCATCCCCTTACTCGCTCGGCTGTTGCTGCCCAGTGGTAGAATTGTAGATTCGGGAGGGCTAGCCCTCCCCTGGTTTTTGTTTTTTGTAAGACCTTCTTTGGGATCCTAGCATTTTTACCCCCCCCCCATACGAACGCCATGATGAGTTTGTCAAGCGCTTTGAAAAAGGCCTTGGGGATGTAGATCGGAATGGATCTAAACAGGAAGAGGAACCTGGGCAGTACGTTCATTTTGATCGTCTGAACTCTCCCCGCGAGGGAGAGCGGGAGTGTGTTCCATCTTTGCAGGTCCTTTTTAACTTCCTCCGTCAGGCTGGTGAGGTTCCATTTGTGGATCCCTTTCCAGTCATGGGCTATTTGGATCCCCAGGTAGCGGAATTTATGTCGGGCTTGATTGAACGGCAGCCCCTTTAGTGCTGCCTCCCCCCCTTGCGGGTGTACTGGGAGGATCTCACTTTTGCTCATGTTGAGTTTGTAGCCCGAGAAGGCTCCAAACTCTTTCAGGAGCGCGATGATTCCGTCCATGCTGCTTTGTGGGTCCGAGATATAGAGGAGCAGATCATCCGCCTAGAGTGAGACTCTGTGCTCTCTACCTCCCCTTCGGATCCCCCTCCAATTTTTTGCTGCCCTGAGCGCGATTGCTAGCGGTTCAATTGCTAGTGCGAACAGCAGCGGGGACAGTGGGCATCCTTGTCTGGTGCCCCTGTGCAGCTGGAAGTATTGGGAGTTGGTATTGTTGGTCTGTACACTCGCCATGGGAGCGTTGTACAGGAGCTTTACCCAAGCGGTGAACCCTGTTCCAAGCCCGAACCGCTCCAGTACCTCTATGAGGTATTTCCACTCGACTCTGTCGAAGGCCTTTTCTGCGTCCAGGGAGACGATCACCTCTTGTGTTCTCTCCCCGGAGGGGGTCATTATCACGTTCAGCAGGCGCCTGATGTTCGCGGTAAGCTGTCTACCTTTGACAAAGCCCGTCTGGTCCTCTGTGACCACCTCAGGTACACAGTCTTCTAGCCTCTTGGCTAGGATTTTGGCCAGTATTTTGGCGTCGGCATTCAGCAGAGATATGGGTCTGTATGACCCACATTCCGTTGGGTCTTTGTCTTTCTTAGGTATCAGCGAGATTGAGGCCTGTGCAAACGTGGGTGGCAACGTGCCCCTAGCTAGCGAGTCTGTGAACATCTCCCGCAGGTGCGGGGCCAGCGCTGTCGCAAATTTTTTGTAGAAGTCCGCCGGGAATCCGTCCGGTCCCGGCGCCTTCCCCGCCTGCATGGAGCTAATGCTGTCCATGATCTCTCCCAGTGCTAGTGGTGCTTCCAGATCCCGTTTTCTGACCTCTCCCACAACTGGTATGTCCAGTCCGTCAAGAAACCGGTTCATCCCAGCCTTCCCCGTTGGGGGCTCTGAGGTGTACAGCTCTTGGTAGAAGGCCTTGAAGGTTTTGTTAATCCTCTCTGGTTCTGTTTCCAACGTGCCTCTGGTATCTCTGATTTGCGCAATTTCTCTGCTGGCTGCCTGATTTCTCAGCTGGTGGGCCAACAGGCGGCTGGCTTTGTCTCCGTGTTCGTATAGGGCCCCGCGTGCCTGGCGGAGTTGGTGTACTGCTTTCCTGGTGGAGAGCAGGTCAAAGTTCCTTTGTAATTCTTTCCTCTCCGCCAGGAGTTCTACGGTCGGGGCCTCGGAGTATTTATGGTCTACCTCCAGTATGGAGTCGACCAGCTTCTGCCTAGCCACCCTTTCCTCCCTATCTCTTTGCGCTTTGTAGGCTATGATTTCCCCTCTTAGTACGGCCTTAAGCGCTTCCCAGAACGTGGAGGGTGAGACCTCCCCGTTTTGGTTGATCTCAGTGTACTCCGCTATGGCCTGCGCTATCCTTTCGCTGAAGGCCTTGTCAGCTAGTAAGGCACCGTCCAACCTCCATTTGGGGCGCTGGGCCCTTCCCGTCTCTAGCCGCACATCCATGTAGTGTGGAGCGTGGTCTGATATCACAATTGCGGAGTATTCCACCTTGTCTATCTCTGGAAGCACCGTTTTCCCCACCACAAAGAAGTCAATTCTGGTGTACACGTTGTGTACTGGGGAGAAGAAAGAGAATTCTTTCTCCCCCGGGTGGGCGAATCTCCAGGGGTCTACTGCTCCCATCTGCTCCATATAGTGACTGAGTTCCCTTGCCATGTTTGAGGTTTTCCCCGTTCTGGGGTTTGATCTGTCCGTCGTTGGGTCCTGTACACAGTTGAAGTCCCCCCCCATGATTAGTCGGTGCGTCGCTATGTCCAGGATTTCTGCCATGGTCTTTTGGATGAAGCTCGTGTCGTCCCAGTTGGGCGCATACACGTTAACTAGAACTACCGGCGCCCCATCCAGGGCCCCGCTGACCATGACATACCGTCCCCCTGGGTCCTTAACCGTCTTTGTCGCCCTAAACATTGTCCTCTTGCCAATCAGGATCGCCACCCCCCTGGCCCTTGCCCCATAACAGGAATGATAGGTTTGTCCCACCCAGCCCTTTCTTACCCGCAGTTGGTCCTGCTCCCTCAAGTGCGTCTCTTGGAGGAAGACTATGTCGGCCCTCATGTTTCTAAGGTGGGTGAGGACTCTAGATCTCTTCACTGGGCCGTTAAGTCCCCTTACGTTCCAGGTGACTATTCTGGTGGGGGGCTTCTGCCCCCTTGCTCCTGTGGGGTTAACCATATTTGTCCGGTGGACGCGCCCCTGCCCTCTGGGGTTTCCCTTTGTTAGGGGACGGTCCAGGATGTCCACTATCACTGCTCTCCCCATGCGGTCGGGTCCCTGCGCTCCGGGGTCCCCCTTGTCCCGGGGACACCCGCCATGGCCGTCCACTGTGTGTCCGCCACGCGGGTAGTCCCCTGCACTCCGGGGGGCCCCTTCACCCACAGACCGTACTGGGTGGGTGCTTGCAGCAGTTCCCTGTTTCGAGCCCTTGTCTGTGGCACTTTGTGGCCCTATTCCCTTTCTGGCCTCTTTTGTCCCTTCGTCCCTGCATTTCCCCTCCCTGGTCTCTCGCCCCCCCGAGTGCCCCCCCCCCCGCTCTATCCCTTTCGGGGATACCCCTGTGTACCCCTCCATTGCCCCTCTCTCCCCCATTCCTGTCCCCATTTGCTCTCCCACCTTTGATGGGTGATCCCCCCCTCCCCTGCCTGGCGCCTTCCCCCCTGTTGGGGGTGCACTGCGGCCCTGCTCTGTTGCGCGCCCCCTTCGCTAGCTTTCCTGCTAGCACGGGGGCTCCCCTCTCGGAGGTTGCTGTCCCGCTTCCCCTCTCCCCTCTCCAGTACTCCCGTTCCCTCGTGCCGGGGCCTGGCCTCCCACCTGGAGCGGGCCCTTGGGCATTGGGTTGTTTTTCCTGGGTGTTCCTGCCAGGGGGGAGGGGGCTGGCTTTGCCTCGCCCCTCCCCACCCCCCCCGTCGGCATGACGTATCTCCTTGCCATGGGCCCCTCGTCCCTACTTCCCATGGCGTTTTTCCAGCCCGTGCTCCTCGACGAATCTATTCGCCTCGGCAGGGGCTGTAAAGAAATATTCCTTGTGTTGGTATGTGACCCAGAATTTTGCTGGGTACAGCATACCAAAACGTACTTTGTTCTTATAGAGAGCTGCTTTCGCTCTGTTGAACTCCGCCCGTCTCTTAGCTATGTCCGCTCCAAAATCCTCTTAGATTCGGATGGCGTGCCCGTCCCAATTGCAGGCTCTATTCTCCTTGGCCCAGCGCAGGATTGTCTCCCTATCCCGGTACCGGTGCAGTCTGGCTATAACTGCTCTCGGTTTTTCCCCTTCCTTGGGCTTCGGGCGCAGTGACCGATGAGCTCTGTCCATTTCCGGTGGGGTGGGAAAAGTTTCCCGCCCCACTAAGGAGCCCAGCATCGCAGCCACGAATGTTGTGGGATTTCTACCCTCTATCCCCTCTGGCAGGCCCACTATCTTAATATTTTGCCTTCTCGAGCTGATCTCCTGGTCGTCTACCCTGCCCTTCAGGCTCCCCTGTGTTGCACTCAGTTTCGCCATTTCCCTCTCCAGGGACATGACCCGGTCGCTCACGTCAGTCGCTGCCTTCTCCAGCTCTTTAATGGTTGCCGCTTGGGCTTCCAGTATCTTCCCTTGGGCATCCACTTTCTCCTCCATTCTGGTCAGAGCCTGCTGCACCCCTGACATGGCCCTGGTCACTGCTGCCTGTGCTGCGGCCTCTGTGTCTGCTTTTAACTCTGCCTTGATTGCCTGCAGCTGCTCCCTCACCACCTCGGCAATGGCTTCCTTCCAATTCACGCCCCCCTCTAACCCCAGGGGGGAGGTTGCCCGCCCGTCCAGCTCTTTTGGATGCGGCGATACATTCTTCCCGCTGCTTCGCGTGTTGACTCGTTCGCCCAAGCTGGTTTGCCCTTTGCCCCGTCTACCTCCGGTGCCCCCTTTCTCTTGGGTCCCTTCTGGCATTTTTTTCTCCCCCTTCCCCTTCATCGTTTCTTCTCTCCTTGTTCTTCTTTTCCCCCTTTTCCGCACCCTATTTTAATTTTATTTATTAATATATATATATATATATATATATAAATATATGTATATATTTTTTTTTTAAATGAAAAATTTATTTCCCCCCTTCTTTCCTTTACCCCTTTATTTCACCCCTTTTCTCTTTACCAGTTTTCTTTTGGGTTTTTATTTTAAAAAAAGAACAGAAATATAAGTCTCTTTTTTCTTTTGTTTTCTCTCCCCACTCGCCCAGGAGAGAGAGAGAGAGAGTCCCTTTGTCCTTGCCACGTGGTGGTCACTGCAGTTGGGGGTGGGGGAGGGGCGAGTGGGCCGGGGCCCGCTGCTGGTTGGGGGGGGGTGGTGTCCCCGCTGCTGGTTGGGGGGGGGGGTGGTGTCCCCGCTGCTGGTTGGGGGGGGGGTTGGTGTCCCCGCTGCTGGTTGGGGGACGGGAGGGGGTGGTGTCCCCGCTGCTGGTTGGGGGGGGCGGGTGGTGTCCCCGCTGCTGGTTGGAGGGGGGGGGGTGTCCCCGCTGCTGGTTGGGGGGGGGTGGTGTCCCCGCTGCTGGTTGGGGGGGGTGGTGTCCCCGCTGCTGGTTGGGGGGGGGGGTGGTGTCCCCGCTGCTGGTTGGGGGGGGGGGGGGGTGGTGTCCCCGCTGCTGGTTGGGGGGGGGTCCCGCTGCTGGTTGGGGGGTGGGTCCCCGCTGCTGGTTTGGGGGGGGGGGGGAGAAAAGAGGGCCCGCCGCTGCCGCACCGTTCCCGGCCCGCGTGGGGGGGGGGGGGGGAGAGGGGTTGGACCTGCCGCTGCTGGGCCTCCCTGTCGCCGTTGCTCCTCGCCTCCGCCTTCCGCCTTCCGCCGCCGCCGCCCGCTCCTCCTCCGCTGCCGCCCGCTCCTCCTCCGCTTCTCCTCCGCTGCCGCCCGCTCCTCCTCCGCTGCCGCCCGCTCCTCCTCCGTTGTCGCCCGCTCCTCCTCCGCCGTTGTCGCTCGCTCCTCCTCCGCCGTTGCCGCCCGCTCCTCCTCCGCCGTCCGGCCTGTCGGGGGGGTTCCTTCCTGGCGCTTGCGGGAGCCCCTCTTCCTGCGACCTCCTCGCTCGCCGCCCGGAAGTCGAGTCCGCCACAGGCTCTTTGAGGCAGATGTGCTCACCACGGTGGCACCGAATTGGTCAAATACATTTTACTTTCCGCCACATTTTATTCTATAATCCTAATTAATTTGTTTGTGTTCCATCTCTTTCATCTAAAAATTATTGTGTTAAATGTCATCACAATCACTGCGAATGTAATTCTACTTTGTTATTGCATGGGCGCTCACAGGCCTATCTATCTGTTATCTCGGAACTGAATATATATTTGACCCGGTATTCAATGGATTTTAACACTCATTTTGCATGTTCGTAGCATTGTGCACTTGACAGAAGGACACTCGGCTGACGACAGGAGCGCACTCCAATTGAAATTTCAATATTGTGTCGTATTTATTTTCTCGACTTCAGGCAACAACATCTAAACATCAAAGTGTTCGTTGGGGTTTATAGTTTCGGTTGTTCAGTCATTGCTTATCTCTCCACTCATATTCCCAATGTCTTGACTGAAGACCAAATAATATGTTACAGTTTCTTCAAACAAGGACAATATCATTACCAGGAGAATCGGCACGTTACCGCAGTAACACAAAGAATAAGAATATACTTATCACAATGCAAGCAACATTTTTCTTCCCAACTTATCAGATGCGTTTTACTTTGACTCAGTCTCCTTCACTTCAAAGTGCCTCTGATCAACTTTAACCCACAGTATGGTTACTGCCTTGATATTTGCAACACATCTTTCCACTTGCATGTACATTCATATTGTAATTTATCTGACTTCCCATTGCATAGCTCCAGCAGTCAACCAAACTTTTCACTTGTCCAAAATGTCATAAGATCATAACGTATCGGAGCAGAATTAGGCCATCAGGCCCGTTGAGTCTGCTCCAGCATTTCATCGTGGCGATATGTCCCACAAGCTCTATTCTCCATAACCCCTGAACATCATATCAATGCAATCCTTATTCATCAAGAACACCTGATTTGTGTTTGATGGGCTGTTACCTGCAGGTCTCCAGATCAAGTTTTCGTTGGTTAAATCAGATAGAATGCAGGTCTCCAGATCAAGTGATTGATGGTGAAAACATAGAGAATAGTTATTTCTTCGAACATCGGGACGAGGAGTTGGAGGAGGCAATTTAGCCTCTCGAGCCTTCTACACCGGTCAGTAGGGTGATGGCTAAATGCATCATGGCCTGATCTCCACCGCCCTGCCCATTCTCCAAATCCCTTCAACCAGTTAAAACATTGTACAACTGGTCCTTGGTACACACTTTACCAGTATCCTCCAAACTCTGGTGTAGTGAATTCCATTCATTCACAATCCTTTGGGAGAAGTGGTTTCTTCTCATCGTGGAAATATCCTGAGTGCATGACCTTCATCCCGGAATACTCGACATAGAAACACGACTTATCCATTGCTTTTATCATCTAATATACCACAATTGTATCTCCGCTCTTTCTTCGAACATCGAGGTAGCATGTATTTCAACTTGCTTGACACATGGCACGTTTAACAGTATGTACATCAGCAGAGCATCTCATGTGAAAACACGCTTTATTATTTTGCACGCATGCTGTTAATCGCTATGTTGCACACATGTGTTTGCATAAATGCAAAGCAGCAGATCATTTGTGCTTTAATTTGAGATAGTTTTTTTTATCTGTAATAGTTGCTCACGAAATGACCAAATTACACTGATATTGGTTATTTATTTTAAAGTATCCCAGATTATAGTGACCTGTTATTGCCTGAATACATGACTAACTGTTTCCATTCAAGGTAATATTCATTCTTTGTGTTGAGGAAAGAAACGTACTGTCATTCGAATCACTTTTTTTCGAATGTTAAAACTTGCTTCTCGCATTGTCTTTATGTGAGTACCCTTGGAGAGACGATAGCACTTCGTATCAATTGACTTTCTTCATTTCAGTAACTGGAATCAACAATACAGGAATTATTTGTATGCAAATAGATTTATCACGGACAACAGTGTCAAGTTTGCAAGTTGACGGTAAATAAATGCAGTCGCATCGTCAAGTGGACTGACCAGTGCCTTAGACAGCCTGAGAAGTGCATCTCTTTTATTCTAGCCCACTCAAAATGAATGCTAACGTTGTATTTGCCTTTCTAACTGTGACTGAACCTACGCGTTAACCTTAAGATAATCTTGAACATGGACTCCGTACTCGCTTTGTGAAGGTGGAGAACGTCGACCAACAGAAGGCTAGGCGTGTCTAGATGTCGGGGGCAGTGATTGTGTGGATTTAGAATCTTTTGGGAAGCGGGGAAGAATGGACCGTGCACCTGCAGAAATCGGGAAAGATCTTTTTGGACAGGATATTTAGTGGGTTTGGGCGGAGTGTGGATCTTATTGGGACCGTAGCTGGGTTCCGGCCTGTTCAGCGGTTAGGTTAGGCATGAAATGAATCCCGGCCCAATGGATGGTGGCGGAGTATCCCATGCGGCTGGTGGGTTGAATACGGCTGGAATCCCTTTTAGAAGTGGTATGGATCATACAGATTCAGTCGGGCAATAGCGGCGTTTCCGAGGTGGTCGGTGTTCGGGCGGAGACAGTGCTGGCGTCGGTCTGAGCGATTGGAATACATGCAATAATTTGAGAAGAGTTTCATAGAATAATCGAACGTACAGTGCATAATGAGGCCATTCGGCCCATCAATTCTGCACACGGCCCTTGGAAAGAGCATCCCGCCTAAGCCCTGCACCTCCACCCTATCCTCTAAACCCAGTAACGCAAGCTAACCTATATTTTTGAACACGGAACGGAAATTCTGGAATGGCCAATCCACCTAACCTGCACATCTTTGGACTACGGGAGGAAACCGGAGCCCCCGGAGGACATCCACGCAGAGACGGGAAGAACGTGCAGACTCCACACAGACAGCGATCCAAGCCGGAAATCGAACCTCGGACCCTGGGACAGTGAAGCAATTGTATTACCCACTGTGCTCCCACCCTGCCGCACGATGTTACCGTGTTCGTCTGCTTCATCCTTTTACCGATCAACTATTTGTTTTGCCATGGTGGAGCGATCAGCGATTTGAATCACTTTGTCACATGGTGCTGTGCTTCGGCCGAATTGCGATACAAATGCTTCACTTGGATCTTCCTCGAGGGATTACCAAGCATATGCTCTGTGTAAACTCATCTCCTATCCCCTAACCCTGTTGCTGCGGAGGCCACAACCTACAGTATATTGTTTATTTTTTCTCCTTATAATGAGCCCACCATCTACACCCGAACATTATCCTATCTTTCCAATAATCTGTCTCAAGTGTAGTTCTTTTTTTTTCTTGCAGGCCCTTGAGAAGCGAAGCAAATCGTGTTGGCAACGACTGACCGGCCAGGAGAGACGCACATCTGCCTTTCCCAATGCTGCTGCACCCCTCGCGGAATAACCACAATATTTACCAATCACAAGGCGGTAATGTTTGGACAGAAGGTTTTGTTGAAGGTCTCCTGCATCCCCTGCCCTCTTTCTATTTTATTGGTTGGCACTACGTTCCCTGTCTCCCTGTTTATTCCGCGGGCGTCCACATTGGAATCGGGCCCCCCACAACGCTCTCAATTTGATGGATGCCACGCAGTTATTCCAAAAGGCACTGGTGATCAGAACTCCGGCAATCAATTTCCTCATCTGACGATCCTCGTGCATAAAGGGTTATCTCGGGCATGTGAAGCACTCCCGAGGTTTCTGCAAAACTATTCCAGCTGTGGCTGCCGTGTCGTCGTTCTCCGAATACCGAATCACGTTGTTACAACTAATATATTAGTACTGATAATAATTTGACGTAATGCAATTTGTACACCGCGGCAATGTCAATAAATCTTCCAATCAAGAGAAAGCCGAATAATGGCTAAAAACACTCCACTCAACAGTTTGTTTCCTCACCCAGGTAGGTTAATATGAGATGGTTACCAGCCAATTGGCCAGGCACTTCCCTGTGATGTCTGAACACAACCCCTGAGAAGACAGGCAGCTCATCGGAGCAGCAGACTGCCTTATTTTGTACCTGCTCGTTCCCATCACTCACGCAGTGAAATATGTATGTATCCTCGTCAGAACGCAACAAATCTAGTGGATGAGAAGTGAGAAGTGCAGGCATTCATGTGGGAATAGTTCCCGAGCGATTAGAGAGCTGTAGCCACAGGAAAGGGTCAGGGCTAGATATTGTATGTTATGGGATAAACGTTGTCTTGCAAGAAGTAAGGGGAGATAGCGGATGGTTCAGTTTACATCGTGGGCACGGAGAAGGGCTGTTTTCAAAATGGAGTTCATCAATGTTCGATGGAACGAAATTCTAAAGAGTCCAGTTAAATTGCTTGGTCTTCCATCTCCCACTTACCAGTCAGAAAATGTGGAGGAACATATTTACAAAGCGTCACAGAGCGGCAGAATTAGGTTTTAGTGAATTAAATAAATGGTTATTAAATAAACATGATTTGAATCCAGACTGAATAAACGAACTTTAAAATGCTGAATGAAGCAAGAGATGCTCGAGTGCGTTTAAAAATATTTTCTGAATCTTCATCTTCCCAGACTTACAGGAAATTACTGGATGTGCTTCTTCAAAGTGATATTATTTGATTTGATCTAGAGTCAGAAGGGACTCATTTCGTGAACAGAAGTCGTTTCATAATCAAAGATTAGGTTTAGGTAATCAAATAACCTGATCCATAGATTGATTATTTGTCAAATACGGAAAACTAATGGAGTAAGAAGTGATGTGACCCAGAACAGAAGCTCTCAAAGATTCACAACCAACAGGCGTCCATTAAATAACACAAGTTAGAGAATAGTTAAGGTATATCCCTGAGAAAAGAAGATGGAATAAACCAATCTGGTGTTGGGTAGCTGAGAAAGGAGATGGAGACTCTACGGAATGAGAGAATAATAAAGCATGGCATTATTGAGAAGACGAAAATTGCTCAATGGGTATTGAATATGTATTCATAACGCAGCGAAAGAGTAGAAAACGCGCAGCAATTTGTTCCGCGCATGTTTCCCCTTCAATAAGCTGTTTGTTGACATCGAACCAGGGATATAGATAGTGGAATAAGGACTCGATTGAGTTATAGAACAAGAAGTGTATTTACCCGGAGATACATCTGAATGGCAGGTGTATATGATTAATTCTTGATATCTAACTTGAAGACCTGACGATGTGCTGCCCGAATCCTCGTGAACGATCTAGTTTTCAGTGATTACTTTCGTTGAAATCTGACAGGAATCTGACATTGGCAGGATGACTGATCGGAAATATGAACGCACACTTGAACGTTTCCCCTTTGTGGAGTTGTCAATAACCGGGGGACGGGTGTGTGTGTGTTGGGGGGGGGATGAAGGTAAGGGGATGTGATGAGATACTTTGCGACCCTAATGGTTATGGAAGTTTGGCACTCACTGTCTGAACGATTATGGAAGGCGAGACGCTCGTAACATTCAATGCGCATTTAGATAAGCAAGTGCAGGGAAGGCACACCAGGATATTCGCCAAACATTTGACCGGCACAGACGACATGGGCCAAAGGGTATTTTCAATGCGTTGTTTTCGACCTCTGTTACTCTATGACTGAGGCACACACATCAGAGGTGGAACTGGCTAAAGGACGGAACACAATTTTCCAACACTCTATAGACGGAATATGGCGCCTAAAGGATTGCAGAATTCCGAATACAACTAATTTCTGTTCAAAAAAGAGGGCAACGATCATTCTAAATCTAAGGAGTAACAGGTTGGAGTTCGTTGATGGAGTTAATAATAGTCACATACTTAAGAAGTGTGGGTTAATGAAGGGAAAAAAACATGACTTAGCTGCTGGAAATCTTTGTTCAACTTACACCGTCAGTTTTTGTCAAGGTAGCAGAGAAGGTTGATTATTATAAAATTGTTGTTCTGTAGTACATGGGCCTCCAAAGGATATTTAATAGCTGCTACCCAAAATATGTGTGTTGAAACTTAAAGCTCGCATACTAAACATGTCAGTGGAAACATGGACAGAACATTGACTGATTGCTAAGAAAGTGCCAATTGTGGTGAACCGAGATATTCAGAGTGGAACGTGTATTGTAATGCAGCTTTGCATGGGGCAGAGCATGATGCGCAGGTTAGTACCAATATATGTCCCCGCCCTCGTCAATAGGTCTCAAGTATACCATTTTGGGACAACATCCAACCAGGAAGTATTGTGAACTGTGATGAGGATAAGATGAAGCTGGCAAAAGTCACTGATATTCTGGTCGAATGGGCGACGGAGAGGAAATTGGATATAATTCAGGAGATTGCGAAAAGGTTCATGGTGTGAGGTAGAAAGTGAAGAGATGAGAGAGACGGTATGATTTAATGGCAAAGACAATGCAGCAGCAGACATGCGTTGTGTGTATTTGGACAAGCGTTGAAGGTTCTCGACAGTGCAATTGCTCACAATCGTATATCCTGGCCTTTACGGATAGGAGCATAATCTAGACAAAATAATTGATTATAATGTTCCATCAGTCTGGGAGAATTACTGGTAGCTTCCATCCCCAGGGACTCCGGAGTTGCAACATAAGTGAATTAAACAATAATCGGTATTTTCCAAAGACCTTTAACCCTTGTCTGCTCCAATGCGGTCCATGCAGCAGGTTAATAATTTAAGTGTGAGCAAACAGTGTATTAATGATATAACTAAACATGCTTACATGTTAAAATAATGATCAATACTATGGTCTACCTCTAGAACTATCCAAGTGGCCTTGCTGTCGATCTAACAATCTCCAACAGGACTCACATCAGACAGTAAGGGGAAGGATTGGAGGGGATTAGAGCAACGTGGCATAAAGGGAAAGGTTTGAGGTGCGTCTTCACTGCTGTGTTTGTTGCCTGTCTTCATAGAATTTACAGTGCAGAAGGAGGCCATTCGGCCCTTCGAGTCTACACCGGCTCCTGGATGGAGAACCCTACCCAAGGTCAAGACCTCCACCCTATCCCCAGCATCCCCACCCAACACTAAGGATAATTTTGGACACTAAGGGCAATTTTATCATGGCCAATCCACCTAACCTGCTCACCTTTGGACTGTGGGAGGAAACCGCAGCGCTCGGAGGAAACTCACGCACACACGGGGAGGATGTGCAGACTCCACACAGACAGTGACCCAAGCCGAATCGAACCTGGGACCCTGGAGCTGTAAAGCAATTGTGCTAACCACAATGCTACCGTGCTGCCCGTGTCTTGGATTAACTCTAAGGGATATTTGTGATTTGGATACACTGTAATTAAGAGAACAACGACAGATGATGGTCTACTCCACTTTATCTTTTGGAATAATATGGAATAAAAAAATAAGATAAGCATGATATAAGTTAAGAATAAAACAAAGGAATGTCTTGCCCATCAGCTCGTCAGGACCTCCAAAAACGGCGAATGCTTCGATATGCATCTCCTGAGTACCTGTCGCGACACAGGTCCGAGGTGAAGTGCAGTAAACAAGCAGAAGTGACTCTCGGTTATAGCATGGAATATACACGCCGATGAAAGATAAGCGCTGGGAAAGTCAGAAAGATGTTGTAACTAGTTGTATAATAGGCATAGCTTGGCTGCGTTTGAACACCTGCCGCTTGATGTGCCGGTCAACATCGTGGCGCTGGAAGGCTACGAAGTATCCTTCTACCTAACCGGAGGCTTTATTGTTACTATTGCCCTTTCAGATGGCAGAACATCTCATTGTTTCAGTAGAGGCAATGGAAGGCCTTCTCCAGTGAAACAGGAAATATAATGAGCACTGATCTGGGCATTAAGTGCATTACAGGGATTAAAGTACCTCTACACAAGGGGTATATGTTTAAGTTTTATTTAGACTTATTTCAGCAGAACATGGTGGCGAATCATGGCTGCTGGGATCTGCTGCTGAGAATGCTGCACAATCATCAACGGACATAATGTTTTTTTCTTAACCTTTCGGAAATGTTACCCATTCCGAATAAGAAAACTGTGTTAAATATTTATAGTGCCGCACTGCCATTATTTTGAGGTCAATTCCCAAACTCCCTCAGCTAAGTTGCCCCTGACACAAATGGCATTCAATTTGTTCAGTTGCAGATCCCTTGTTCCGGTCGAAACAAATCCTCAAATGACACGAAAATTCTGACATTTTATCGCTGGATCTTCACCAAATCATCAAATTACTTTGTCTAAATCTACTTCTGAAATGATATGACTGCCAATTAATATTTCGGGCAAAACTGGGTCGAAAATACGAATTAATCTGATTTACATGTCCAGAGCTGCGGGGCCCAAAAGTGATTTGTGAAGAAACAGCCCTTTTTTCACCGGTCTCCCCTCCACTACAATGAATATGCAATCCAACAAACATTGCACACAGGGGCTGCAGGGCTTGCCAGCAAGATGACGTCCAACATCTCTCCATCGGCAACCCATTCCAGGCACAACACCACTTTCACATTCCTCCACAAGCCATACAACATGTTCACTTGCATCAGAATCACTATTCCTTCAAAGTTAATGAGAAACATTCTGGCATTTCTTGACGAATGGGCTGCAGGAGAAGTACTGCAGATAATCAATAATTGTTTTTACTGGCATGGATATTAATGTCAGTTTTTCCCGTGCTGCCCACATCGCATTCACCATCGATTGAGTATCCTCCATTTCACATCATATGAAAATGTTCCATTTTAAGTGTAGTTATGAGGAATGATTTTGTGAAAACAGAACAGAATTTTCTGGATAATGTCTGCAAGTCTGACAACCATCTATGCAGAAAGAAGTGATCTAACGTTTGAAATGAAAATTAAATGAAAATCGCTTATTGTCTGTTTAGGAGGAACTTCTTCACCCAAAGGGTTGTGAATCTATGGAATTCCTTGCCCAGTGAAGCAGTCGAGGCTCCTTCATTACATGTTTTTAAGGTAAAGATAGATAGTTTCTTGAAGAATAAAGGGATTAAGGGTTATGGTGTTCGGGCCGGAAAGTGGAGCTGAGTCCACAAAAGATCAGCCATGATCTAATTGAATGGCGGAGCAGGCTCGAGGGGCCAGATGGCCTACTCCTGCTCCTAGTTCTTATGTTCTTATGTTCTTATGTCACGAGTAGGCTTGAAATTAAGTTACTCTGAAAAGACCCAGTCGCCACAATCCTGCGCCTGTTCGGGGGGGCTGGTACGGGAATTGAACCCTGCTGCTGGCCTGCCTTGAGTCTGCTTTTAAAGGCAGCGATTTAGCCCTGAGCTAAACCAGCCCCTACTTTCCACCTCGGATTACTCTTTGTCAAAGCTGGAGAGTACTGATAAGAGGCTGAGGACTCCCATGCTATGACGCGGGGTAGGAGTGAGGGGCGAGGGGGGGGGGGGAGGGCGGGGTGCGCGTGTAACCTTGGGTCTTGATATGGACCAGCAATAAGTGGAGCTTGACAAAGATGTGGACGTAACGAGTCAAGGAATGTAAATGGAGTGATTAAGGCTAAAAAAAGGTGCTTATAGTGGCACACAAAGAGATTGGATACGAAAACGAAAATGCTGGAAAATCTCAGCAGGTCTGGGAGCACCAGGGAGAGGAAAGAACTAACGTTTCGGATCCAATGACGCTTTGACAAAGCTAACAGACAGACAAAGTGAGAAATGTTTATACTGTGGAGTGAAAATGAATGATGAGTCATAGCCACAGAAACCCAGGGAAACCGGATTATAATATCCACAGATACCAAGGGGAAAGAGTTCTAATGGCAGTCCCCAGAGAGAACCAAAATATGTGAGAGGCCAAAAAGCACATAAACTAACATCAGAAGGTGAACTGTGATAGATGTAGAAGTGGGGAGACGTGAAGAGGGCAGCAAAGAGGAGAAAGGCTATAGTTGAGACAGGTTGATAAAATGGGGGGGGGGGGGGTGTAGCTATATACTAACAATGACAAGAGAGAACGAAATGGTGAAATACACATAGGTTGAAACGGGATAAAAACAAATGGGCTGAGCTTATCATCTGAAGTTGTTGATTTCAATATTGAGAACGATGTTGCAGCGTGCCTTTCCGGAGGATGAGATGTTAACAACAACAAAGGCAACAAAGAAAATTACAGCACAGGAACAGGCCCTTCGGCTCTACCAGCCTGCGGCGATCCAGCTCATTTATCTAAACCTGTTGACTATTTTCCAAGGTCTACTTCTCTCTGTTCCCCACCCGTTCATAAATCTTTCCAGATGCATCTTAAATGATGCTATTATGCCCGCTTCTACCACCTCCGCTGGGAAAGCGTTCCAGACACCCACCACCCTCTGCCTTACTTTCCACGCACATCTGCCTTAAATTTTCCCCCTATCACCTTGAAATCGTGACCACTTGTAATTGACCACTCTTCGAAAAAGCTTGTTGCTATCCACCCTGTCCATACCTCTCATAATTTTGTAGACCTCAATCAGGTCCCCCCTCACCCTCCGTCTTTCCAATGAAAACAATCCTAATCTGCTCAACCTTTCTTCATAACTAGCACCCTCCATACCATGCAACATCCTGGTGAACCTCCCCTGCACCATCTCTAATGCATCCACATCCTTCTGCTCATGTGGCGACCAGAACTGAACGCAGTATCCCAAATGTGGCCTAACCAAAGTCCAATACAACTGTAACATGACCTACCGACTCTTTAACTCAATACCCCGTCCGAAGAAGGCAAACATGCTGTCTGCCTTCTTGATCACTCGATCGACCTGCGTTGCCACCTTCAGGGCACAATGGACCTGAATTCCCAGATCTCCCTGTACATCAATTATCCCCAGGAATCTTCCATTGACCATAATAGTCTGCTCTTGAGTTAGATCTTCCAAAAATGCATCACCTCGCATTTGCCTGGATTAAACTCCATCTGACATTTTTCTGCCCAACTCTCCAATCTATCTATATTTTGCTATATTCCCTGACATTCCTCCTCGCTATCTGCAACTCCAACAATCTTATTATCATCTGTAAACTTGCTCATCAGACCACTTATTCCTTCGTCCAGATTATTTATGTATATTACAAACAATAGTGGTCCGAGCACGGAGCCCTGTGGAACACCACTAGTCACCTTTCTCCATTTTGAGACACTCCCTTCCACCACTACTCTCTGGCTCCTGTTGCACAGCCGGTTCTTTATCAACCTGAACCACATACGACCACTTTTTCCATCAACCTGCCATGGGAAACTTTATCAAATGCTTTACTGAAGTCCATGTACATGACATCTATATCCGTTCGCCCATCAATTAACTTTGTCACTTCCTCGAAGAATTCCATTAAGTTTGTCATGACCTTCCCTGCACAAAACCATGCTGCTTTTCACTGATGAGTCTATTGTCTTCGAAATGTGAATAGATCCTATCCCTCAGTATATTCTCCAACACCTTTGCCTACCACTGACGTCAGACTCATAGTTCTATAATTCCCGGGATTATACCTGAAACCCTTCCTAAAGAAAGGGACAACATTAGCATTTCTCCTGTCCTCCGGGACCTCACCCGTGCTCAAGGATGCTGTAAAGGTATCTGTTAAGGCCCCAGCTATTTCGTCCCTCGCTTCCCTCAGTAACCTGGGATAGATCCCATCCGGTCCTGGGGACTTGTACACCTTAATGATTTTTAGCATACCCAAAACCTCCCCATTCATTATGCCGACATGACCTAGAGTATTTAAACATCCATCCCTAGCCTCGACATCCGTCATGACTCTCTCCTTGGTGAATACCGATGCAAAGTACTCATTAGGAATCTAACTCATTTCCTCTGACCACGCATTAATTCCCTCTTTTGTCTTTGAGTGGGCAAATACTTTCTCTAGTTACCCTCTTGCTCCTTATATGCGAATAAAAAGCTTTTGAATTTTCCATAACCCTATTAGCCAAAGATATTTTATGACTCCTTTTAGACCTCTTTATTGCGCGTTTGAGATTTGACCTACTTTCTCGATATTCCTCCAAAGCTTCATCAGTTTTGAGTCGCCTGGATCTTACATATGCTTCCTTTTTCATCTTTGCTAGTCTCACAATTCCACCCGTCATCCATGGTTCCCTAATCTTGCCATTTCTATTTCTCATTTTCATAGGGACCTGTCTCTCCTGCACTCTAATCAACCTTTTATTTTAAGACTTCCACATTTCATATGTGGATTTACCATTAAACAGCTACTCCCAATCCACATTCCCGAGCTCCTGACGATTTGTTTTATAGTTGGCCTTTCCCTTATTTAACACTCTTCCTTGAGGACCACTCTCATCTTTGTCCATCAGTATTCTAAAACGTACGGAATTGTGATCGCTATTTCCAATGTAACCGCCGACTGAAACGTCAACCACCTGGCCGGGATTATTCCCCAATACCAGGTCCAGTATTGCCCCTTCCCGAGTTGGACTATTTACATACTGCTCTAAAACAAAACTATCCACCAACTGCGCGTGGGAAAACCCGGTTGAGGAAGAAGGAACACATTTTCGAAGCACGATTTTGAAAAGTGGCATCATCGGAACAAATGCGACGGAGGGAAACGAGTTGAGACAAAGAGATAGAGTCCTTACAGGGTGCAGGGTGCGAAAAGCAGGAGTCCAGACACGTGTGGGAGTCAGTGGACTTTGTAGTGGATATTAGTAGGTAGTCCAATGCCGGAAATGCAGCCAGAAAGATCAATGAAGGGAAGAAAAGTGTATGAGATGGACCAGGTGAAAGTGATGGAGGGGTGGAAAAAGGAAGCAAAGTTGAAGAATTTTGCAAGGCCCGGACGAGAGCAGGAAGCGGCACCAATATATTCATCAATGTATCGGTAAAGGAGTTGTGGTAAGGGGCCAGGATAGGCCTGGAACAAGGAATGTGCCACATACCCCATAAAAAGGCAAGCGTAGCTAGGACCCATGCGAGTGTCAACAATTACACCTTTTATTTGGAGAATGTGGGATGAGTTCAAGGAGACGTTGTTGAGAGAAATCACCACATTCTCTGCCGAGCAATGATCACCCTACTCAAACTCACATATCCACCCTATACCCGCAACCCAACAACTTCCCCCTTAACCTTACTTTTTAGGATACTACGGACAATTTAGCATGGCCAATCCACCTAACCCGCACATCGTTGGACTGTGGGAGGAAACCGGAGCACCCGGAGGAAACCCACGCACACACGGGGAGGACGTGCAGAATCCGCACAGACAGGGACCCAGCCGGGAACCGAACCTGGGACCCTGGAGCTGTGAAGCATTGATGCTAACCACTATGCAACCGTACTGCCCCAAATTTGTGTGCCTGAAATACCAAAAGCGTGCTGCCTGTCTCAACAGTAGCATGGGTTTGTGTGTGTGTGCATCTGTGTGCTTTCGTGTGACTGAACGAGAGAAAGCGTGCTTTCTGTCCCAATAGGAGCATGTATGTTTGTGTGTGTGTGCTTTTGTGTGTGTCTGAAAGATAGAATGCGTGCTGCCTGTCTGAATAGACCAATGTGTCTGTTTCTGTGTGTATTTGTGTGTGTTACAGAGAGAAAACATGCTGCCTGTCTCAATTAGAGAATGTGTGATTTTGTGTTCGATTTTCTGTGACTGAAAGGGAGAAAGCGCTCTGCCTGTCTCAATGGGAGCATGTGCGTGTGCGTGTGCTTTTGAATGTCTGAAAGACAGAAAGCGAGCTGCCTCCTGTCTCAATAGAAGAATGTGTGATTTTGTGTGTGTGTTTTACTGTGTGTCTGAAATAGAGAAAGGATGTTGCCTGTATAAATAGGAGAATGCGTGTTAGTGTGTGTGTCCTTTTGTGTGTCTCAAATAGAGAAAGGTTACCGATAGGATCATGTGTGTTTGTGTGTGTGTATTTTTGGTGTGTGGCTGAAAGAGAGAAAACATGTGTCTGTCTCAATAGGAGCACGTGTGTTTGTGTGTGTGTGCTTTTGTGTTTCTGAAATAGTGAAAGCATGATGCCTATCTAAAGAAGATAATTGTGTTTGTGTGTGTGTGCTTTTGTGTGTGACTGAAAGAGGGAAAGCGAGCTGCCTCTCTCAATAGGAGCACGTGTGTTTGTGTGTGTGTTTTTGTCTGTGTGTGCAATAGAGAATGCGTGCTGCCTGCCTCAATAGGTGAAAGTGTGTGTGTGTCCTTTTTTGTGTCTGAAAGAGAGAAAGCGTCCAGCCTGTCTCAACACGAGCATGTGCATTTATCTGTTAGTGTGATTTTGTGTCACTGAAATTGAGAAAGCATGCTGCCTGTCTCAATTGGAGCATATGTTTGTGTCTGTGTATGCTTTTGTTTGTATTGAATGACAGAAAGCATGCGGCCTGTCTGAATAGGAAAATATGCCTGATTTCGTATGCATTATTGTGTGTGTGATAGAGAGAAAGCGTGCTGCCTGTCTTAATTGGAGAATGTGTGTTTTCGGTTTTGCTTTTCTGTGTCTGAAAGAGAGAAAGGCTATTGTCTCTCTCAATAGGAACGCCTGTGTGTGCGTTTCTGTGTGTCTGAAAAGAGAAAGTTTGCTGCCTAGCTAAATAAGAGTATGCGTGTTTTGGTGTGTGCTCTCTGTGTGTCTGAAATAGATAAAACGTGCGGCCTGTCTCAATAGGAGCATGTGTGTTTGTGTGTGTGGGTTTGTGTGTCCGAAAGAGAGAATGGACACCGGTAGTCTCAATAGGAGCATGTGTGTTTGTGTTTGTGTTTTGTGTGTCTGAAAGGGAGACAGCATGCTGCCTGTCTCAGTTGAAGCATGTGTGTTTGCGTGTGTGTGCTTTGTCTGTATTGCAATAGCGATAGCGTGGCGCATGTCTCAATAGGAGCATGTGTTTGTATATGTGTGCTTTTGCGCGGTCTGAAAGAGAGCCAGCGTGCTACCTGTCTCAGTAGGAGTATGTGTGTTTGTGTGTGTGTTTTTGTGTTTGTCTCAAAGGGAGAAAACGAGCTGCCTGTCTCAGTAGGAGCATGTGTGGGTGTGGGTGTGCTTTTGTGTGTATGCAATAGAGAAAGCGTGCCACCTGTGACTATAGGAGCATGTGTGCTTGTGTGTGTGCGCTTTGGCGTGTCTGAAATAGAGAAAGCATGCGGTATGTTTCTCTGGGAACATGTGTCTTTGTGTGGCTTAAAGAGAGAGAGTGTGCTGCCTGTATCAATAGGAGCATTTGTGTGTGGGTGGGTGTGTCTGAAATAGAGAAAGCGTGCTGCCTGTCTCAAGTGGTGCATGTGCGTTTATCTGCGATTGTGTTTTTGTGTGTCTGAAAGCGAGAAAGCATGCTGCCTGTCTCAATAGGAGCACGTAGAGAAAGTATTGGCCCACTTAAGGACAAAAGGGGGAATTTATGCGTGGACTCAAAGGAAATGGGTGAGATCCTTAAAGAGTACTTTGCATCGGTATTCACAAAGGAAAGGGACAAGACGAATGTTGAGGCTAGGGATGGATATTTAAATACTCTCGGTCAAGTTGTCATACGGAAGGGGGAAATTTGGGGAATTCTAAAAGACATTAAGGTAGACAAGTCCCAAGGATCGGATGGGATCTATCCCAGGTTACTGAGGGAAGCGAAGGTCGAAATAGCTGGGGCTTTAACAGATATCTTTGCAGCATCCGTGAGCACTGGTGAGGTCCCGGAGGACTAGATAATTGCTAATGTTGTCCCTTTGTTTCAGATGGGTAGCAGGGATAATCCAGGGGATTATAGACCTATGAGCTTGACGTCAGTGGTATGAAAATTGTTGGAGAAGATACTGAGGGATAGGATCTATTCACATCTGGAAACAATAGACTTATCAGTGATAGGCAACATGGTTTTGTGCAGGGAAGGTCATGTCTTACAAACCTAATAGAATTCTTTGAGGAAGAGACACAGTTAATTGAATGAGGGAAGGGCTGTAGAAGTCGTATACAAGAACATTAGTAAGGCGTTTGTTAAGGTTTTCCATGGCAGGTTGATGGATAAAGTGAAGTCGTATGGGGTTCAGGGTGTACTAGCTAGATGGATAAAGAACTGGCTGGGCAACAGGAGACAGAGAGCAGTGGCGGAAGGGAGTGTCTCAAAATGGATAAGAGTGACTAGTGGTGTTCCACAGGGATCCCTGCTTGGACAACTCTTGTTTGTGATCCACATAAATGACCTGGGGAAGGTATAGGTGGTCTGATTAGCAAGTTTTGAGATGATACTAAGATTGGTGGAGTTGCAGATAGCGAGGAGGACTGTCAGAGAATACAACTAAATATAGATAGATTGGAGAGTTGGGCAGAGAAATGGCAGATGGAGTTCAATCCAGGCAAATGCGAGTTGATGCATTTTGGAAGATCAAATTCGAGAGCGTACTATGTGGTCAATGTAAGAAGTCTTACAACACCAGATTATAGTCCAACAGGTTTGATTCAAACACGAGCTTTCGGAGCGCAGCTCCTTCCTCAGGTGAATACCTCGCCTGGTGTTGTAAGACTTCTTACTGTGCTCACCCCAGTCCAACGCCGGCATCTCCACATTATGTGGTCAATGGAAGGGTCTTGGGGAAAATTGATGTGCAGAGAGATCTGGGAGTTCAGCTCCATTGTACTCTGATGGTGGCAACGCAGGTTGATAGAGTGGCCAAGAAGGCATACAGCATGCTTGCCTTCATCGGACGGGTATTAAATACAAGAGTTGGCAGATCATGTTACAGTTGTATAGGACTTTGGTTAGGCCACATTTGGAATACTGCGTGCAGTTCTGGTCGCCACTTTACCAGAAGAATGTGGATGCTTTGGAGAGGGTACAGAGGAGGTTCACCAGGATGCTGCCTGGTATGGAGGGTGCTATCTATGAAGAAAGGTTGAGTACATTAGGATTGTTTTCGTTGGAAAGACGGTTGCGGGGGGACCTGATTGAGTCTACAAAATTATGAGTGGTATGGACAGGGTTGACAGCAACAAGCTTTTCCCAAGAGTGGGGGTGTCAGTTACAGGGGGTCACGATTTCAAGGTGAAAGGGGGAAAGCTTAAGGGAGATGTGCGTGGAAAGTTTTTACGCAGAGGGTGGTGGGTGCCTGGAGCGCTTTACCATCGGAGGCGGTAGAGGCGGGCACGATAGCATCATTTAAGAAGCATCTAGACAGGTGTATGAATGGGCGGGAACAGAGGGAAATAGACCTTGGAAAATAGGAGCAGGTTTAGATAAAGGATCTGGATCGGCGCAGGCTTGGAGGGCCGGATGGCCTGTTCCTGTGCTGTAATTTTCTTTGTTCTTTGTTCTATATGCACAGAAGAGATGATTTCCTGAAATCCATTTGCGCTGCGTAGTGCAACCAAATGAAACCTAGAAATAATTAATTGCGACTATCATTATTTTATTTTATTTTTTAAATAAATCTAGTGTACCCAATTTTTTTTCCAATGTAAGGGGTAAGTTAAGGTACCCAATCCACCTGCCCTGCACATCTTTGGGCTGTGGGGGTAAAACCCACGCAAACACGGGGAGAATGTGCAAACCATATAAACAGTGACCCAGAGCCGAGACCGAACCTGGGACCTCGGCGCCGTGAGGCTGCAGCGCTAACCCACTGCGTCACCATGTTGCCAGCACGACTATCATTATTAATAATCTATCTCCTGAATAGAGCTTGTGATGGGATTTGCCATATTTGCAATAAAATGTGATAGAATCATCTATGACAGGGAGGCAGAGGGAGGCCATTCGGCCCATCAAGTCTGCAGTGCCTCTTGGAAAGAACACCCTACCCAAGCCCACACTCCCACCCTATCCCCATAATCCAGAAACCCCACCCGACACTATAGGCAATTTTGGACACTAATGGCAATTTATCATGGCCAATCCACTTAACCTGTACATCTTTGGACTGTGGGTGGAAACCGGAGCACCCAGAGGAAACCCACACACACCGGGAGAACGTGCAGAGTCCGCACAGAGAGTAACCCAAGCCGGGAATCGAACCTTGCACCCTGGAGCTGTGAAGAAATTGTGCTAACCACTACGCTACCGTAATGCCCATCATTGCTACCGTGCTGCCCATATATCGTATTGAACCTCATTGCTACCAACATAAATGTTTTATTACTGGCAATAGCAGAGACGACGAGTTAGAAAATAATTCCCATTTCAAATTAATGACTGCAATTTTACTAATCTTACTTAAATTTTCCACATTGAATGATTGCAATGAACGGGTACTCGATCATATTCTTCAACTGCTGTCTGAATTTAGTCTGGGTCAGGACATAAATACAAGTGTTTGTGCAGGTACTGAGAAGTTGCAGCATAGTTGCTGCAGATTCTGTAGCATAGAGATTGTCAGAGTGGGAGTAGGAATGAGTATGTGTAATTCTCCGATAAATGCAAAATAAAACCTGAGTGGCCCAGAGCAATACGAAACTACCGGATATACTGAACAGTAAAATGATGGATCTCTTTCGGTTCTCCATCTCTGGATCTACGTGATCTTCTTGAATGTTCCTTCCGTGAAATGCGGACCGAACTCTACTCGCTAGTAAAATGCGTCTGACAGTCAGAATATTGAGCAGCAAAATGAGAAAGAACGGAATACAGGGCGTTAAAATTAAGTGAAACATGTCAAATGCGATCCATATGGGGGACGTAAAGAAACTTAGTTGATACATACATTCCCAAGGGATATTGTTAATCAGATATCGTGGTTCAGATACAAAGTACCACGGGATAGCCTCCAGACAACCTAACACACTCACTGTTGCTATGATCGCTGCTGCCGTTTTCTCAGTACAATATTTTGTTTTTAGTTTGTCATAACATATTGTAACAAATCGGTCAAACGTGAAGGCAACTGTGATCCAGACAGACACAACCCTGCTTGCATACAACAAAAACATAATGAAGCTGCATACAGGAGTAAAGTTCAGGAAAGAATCTGGGAAATAAATTACAGAAATCCAGTTTAATACGGGATCGGAAACAACGACCATGAGATCTGATGCCGCCATTCCTACGAGGTAGCTGGTGATACATTTGGATAGACCACATTTTCCTCTGAAAAGGATCACGATCGCCATCGTGTTAACTGAAAGAGAAACAGGAAAGAAGGCAGACATTGCTAGCTGGACTTGAATCTAAATCAAATAATTAATCGGTTTAGCTTTGATATTTCCATGTTTTGCTGTATCCATTGTCTGTAAATAATCATTGAGGTCCAAAGTGGTTTCAGGCAAATACATTTTCTCAAAATATTTGTCTGAATGTTTTGTAGGAAACGAATTACGATACAACCAATACATTACTTGGGAATGCGTTTCACTGGAATACTTGGAGAAGCAAGAATTCAATCATCCCTAAAACTGTGTGCAACTGTGAACATCGGAATAACGGATTAAAAACATGAGCGGTGAATATGCTGTGGATGGAGATGTCAGCTTGCTCTTTTGGGTTAAGTTGAATATCAAGGAATGGCAGGAATTAAAAAACAGGAAAACCGCCAGACGTTCGATTCTCAAGGAAAAAAACAATATAAGAAGATTTTGAGCTATGGGGGGGGGGGGGGGCGTTCGTTTTAACATAATCTGGTTGCACGCGTTCAGCAAGAATACTTAAATAATGAATCCAGCATAAATAGGGGATATTGTCCTTCATTTGAAAGAAACAACACGTGTTCATCTGCTGGAGTGACAAAGCGTTAATTAGCAACAGGAACTGTCGTGACCTGTAAAATGAAGGCATGTTTGAAGACAGATGCGCTAATAGAGAGATGAATGTGGAATGTTAATCATTAACAGACTTCATACTGCAGAAGTTCTAAAAACAAATTCGCTCTCTGGAATGTTCTGTCACGAGCTGCGTGTGTACTTAACTTTGCAGAAGGAACGCCATGTTTAAATACAATATCAAAAAGGGCACAGGTGTGATTATATAAAGCTGCACGCCCCATTATCTGCTGTATAAATATATATGTAGTCCATCAGTTTCTGATAGACTTATATTCGCTGAAGGTTCTCCCCTCCCTCCTTGTACAAATGACCTTCTTACTTCCATTTACTTCAGGCATCTTGTGGATTTTGTTCCTCAACAGAATACCCAGCACAAACAGTGAATCTTCTACGTTTTACATTGAGCACAAGGGAACCATGTTGAAACTGTCGTTCCCTGTAACGATGTTCATCCCACTCTCTTCCTTCCATCCACTCTCAATTAATGGATTGCACATGCTAAGCAGAACATACCCTTCATATTGTAACAATGAAAAGCTTTGGTTTCCCCATTCCGTTAGTTCTTCATTAGACACTGAGCTTATGGAAGTGGCCTGTCAATTGGGATTCCAGAACTAATGGATAGGTTTCCACCTCATCTGCGCTGTTCTCGTCATTGAGAATATGACTCTATAAAGGCCTTTAACCATTATCTTCGAGAAAAGCAGCGCAAGTTTCTTAGATTTAACTACCTCCTGTTACTCATTCCCGTGAAACCTGACTTGCTCTAACAGCTTTCAACTTTCCTATTAGTGCAGGTCAGAGCGAGTGACCATGCATTAAGTGAGGGAAATCCAGTGTTTCATAACATTTGACCATAATTGTATTCTGCATTTGCAATCCTTGCTGCGGTTACTGTCTAAAATATGGTTTACTGTACGAATCGTGCTCACCTCCTGTCCTGACACCGTCATAATTTGATATGCATATCACCCAGGTCTGGAGAAACCAGTTGAAGTTATAGTTTAAAACTGCATTTCCCTTGAGGTTGTCAGAGCTACCCTTGCATTTCCCTACTGATAAAACCGAATCTTGGGATTGATGAACAGTTGACCTCCATTAATGGCATGTGCTACTATCAACTCGTCTGCATAACAAAACGAGGAAAGATCATTCAGCTTGCTCCTTCCCTTCTGTTAAAATCACATAGATATTTCGAACTGTGATTTAATATCCCATCTGCAACTGACTCCCTAACTGTGGTTAAAAAAAACACAACTATAATTAATTAACAGACCTCATGATGTTCTGTGGAGGGAATTGATAGACCCCAAGACCATGCTTTAGCTCATCATCACTGTTAATCGTTCAGGGGATGTGGGCGTCGGTGGCTGTGTCGCCATGTACTTTGCGTCCCTCATTGCCTTGAACCTAATTGCTGCATTCGTCGTTGCCTGGGAATTAAAGAGTCAACAGCATTGCTGTAGATATCGAATCACATATAGGCCAGGCCAGGGAAGGATCAAAGATGGCTTTCTCTTAAGATAAATCGACAATAAGTTCATGGCCATTGTTTCTGTTAATATTTCTATTGGTTTTCACCTGTTATATTCGCAATTGCAGCTCCAGCGTTGAGATCGAAGTGTCGTATCCGCTTGCCGTATCGTACCCAAGCAATCAAGCTGCGGTTATAATTCGAAAAGGGAACATAAATTTCCCTCTGTTCTTCTTCCTCACACTCGCCTGCGCTCCACTGTCCTCGCCCCTTCCATTCTACGTTTCGGCTCCCAGGATCAGAGCGAGGTGGTACATTGGATGATCAGCCATGGTCGTGATGAATGGCGGAGCAGGCTCGATGGGCCAAAAGGCCTCCTCCTGTTCCTATTTTCTATGTATTATGTATCTTTTTATTCCAACTAAAAATGTCACTTGGTTGAATTTTTAGTCTGTCCTGATGATATTTTCAGCTCTGCCTCTGCTTCTGTCTTCCAGCTCAACCTCTTGGACACTATTTCCGCGGCCGCAGTGGCACTGATTTAATGCTCCCAGCCTTGGAACCTGACCCAAGCTTTTACCCAGGATAGGGCCCATATTTCACCTTATATTCGTAGAGGGCCGGCTTTGCTCTGTTGAACATTTCCCAGCGCTTGGCAGGGACTTCACGAGGTCTTTCTGTATCCTGAGCCGGTCTCCTTTCCAGTAGCACCTTTCTGTTTACCTGACTATGTGCAGGATTCTTTACCGGTGCTGGTACTGCTGCAACATTGTGATTATAGCCCTCGGGTGCTCTCCGGTCTTGGATTCCGGATGTAGTGCCCGGTGTGCTCCCTAACGCTGGTGGGTTGGGGAAGCAGTTCCTTTCCACCATGTTAAAAAACAGATGGGCCACAGAGATCCTGTCATCGCTGCGTCCGTTTCCCTCCGTCAGGTCCCACTATCCAGAAGTTGTGGCGCCACGACCGGTATCTCCTAGTCCACTAATCTCCCCTTCAGTACTCCCGCGTCGCCAAGACTCTCGCTGTCTTGCTCTGCGGGTGACAATACGGTCGCTCGAGTCTGTTGAGGCTCTGTCTAATTCCTTGACGATATTCCACTGGGCTTGCTGTTGCCTCTCAGCCTTGTCCAGAGCCACCTGCCTGGTAATCAGGATTCCGTGATCACTATCTCGATCGCAGATTGTAGTCGGTCTTTAGACCTTATTTGACCTCCCTCATGTCCCTGGTAAATAAATTGTTCCATCCACTCTTCAGTCAAGGAAGCCCACTATGCGCCTTGTTGGTCCCTCTCGTTCTGGTATGGTCGGCCGATCTTCGCCTCGTGCGTTCGCCCTCTGGTTCAGTCTCCACTTGATTTATGCCTCTGTCTGTCTCATTGCGGCCACTGTCGCTGTTTCTCGGCTTTGTTCCGCGTGTTAATGTTGGCGATGTTGAGGAGATGCCTTGTTTCCCTGTTCATGCGAGCTATTTTTGTCAAGTGACCCTAATTTCTGGTTCTCAGGAGGAGTGCCAGTCTTATGTGTGTTCTCTCAACACATTGCTGTCATCGGACGTCCTTAGCCATTGCTGAACTTTTTTTCCGACTCGACGAAGCCGGATGTACGGCCATTTCTCTGTGTATCTCCATTGCTATTCCATGGACAATTTCACTGAAGCAACGCTTCCCCAATCAGAACAACTTTGACGTGGTTGAAAACAGGAAAAGCTTTCGAAATGTAGCATCCTGCAGTTAGAATTATGGAATACCAAGAGTGCAGAAGAAGATTTTTCGGCCCACAGTAGCCTCAACCGACCCACTGAAAGAACAGTCTCCCTCGGCACACTACCCCGCACCATGCCTATAACCCCACCTCACCTTTAGAACCTGAAGGGCAATTTGTTCTGACAATTCCACCTAATCTACACATCTTTGCACAGTGAGAGGAAACCGGAGCACTCTGAGGACTCCTCCGCAGACACGTGGGGGGGGGGGGGTTGATGTACCGAAACGACACAGTCATTCATCCAAGGTCTGAATCTAACCTGTGTTTACGGCGCTCCGATGCACCATTATTAACCACTCTTCCAGTCATATCACATAATCCGGGCAAAACCGGAATAATGCTACGACCTCCTTCTCCGCTGTCGGAATTAAATGATTCTAACTCCAGAATACCAAACAATGACAGTTTTTCGTGTTTTCAAGTACATAAAACGTGTTTGAATGATGAAGCGAGCATTGGGCAGCCAGGTCGCACAAGTGGATAGCACGGTGGCTTCACAGCGCCTGGGTCTCAGGTTCAATTTCCGCTGGCTCACTGTCTGTGCGGACTCTGCACGTTCTCCTCGTGTCTGCGTGGGTTTCCTCCGGGTGCTCCGGTCTCCTCCCACATTCCAAGGCCGTGCAGGTTACGTGCATTTCCCATGATAAATTGCCGTTAGTCACCAAAAAAGGATAGATGGGGTTATTGGTTACAGGGACAAGGTGGAAGTGAGGGTTTAAGTGGGTTGGTGCAGGCTCTATGGGACAAATGACCTCCTTCTGCACTGTATGTTCTATGTTCTATTCACCAAGAGAAGAATGGTCTGCGCTTTCATTCAAAAGTGAACAACGTTTCAGTAGAATTTCCCAAGGCCTGGTGAATCATATCAAAAAGAACATGCTAATGCTGTTCACAACTGACAGAGAATCGACTATATTCAACCAGCCCGGGAATCAAAGTGTCAAAAAACATCAATAATTCTATACGATTATACAATTGAGTATTAACCATCATGCAAATAGGACACCGTCAACGAGTTTTACTTCGCTTGTCTATGTTGCTCGCTTACACGTGCTAGAAACAACACATCCCACAGGCAAGTAGGGTTTTCAAACAACATAATGCGTTCATATCGCCCGGTTACCAATTAAAAACAGATGATGAACAATTGCCTGGTGCATTTCTCACGTCAGCGCCATGAAAAATCAGAGTCGACATTCCTGCTTGGAAATGAATAAAACCTTGGGAACATTGGCGCTGTTATAATCTTCATGGTAGCAGATCTATCAATTTGATTCTACTCGCCAAAAAAGGCAACATTTTCGGTTCTGTACAGACCGTTCACCATCTTTCACATCGGCCCAGCTCGTTCTTCTCTGCTGATCAGGGGAGGGAAACCATCGAAAGCCTTGTTTTTTTTTCTATTCGGAATGTCGCAAATTTTCCTCTCACTCGTTAAACAGAATGGTACAGGATGGCATGCCTATCCTATAAACTGTAGTTGGGAATACTAGATGTATCCCGTCATCCATAGGGAAAAGGCATATTGAAGGGATAATTTATGGAGTCATCCAAGTATGTCGCAGGTGGAGATTAAACCGACCGAATAAGTGCAACAGGGCAGAAATTCACCCGAATGAGGACAGAAGATTCGCGTTGAGAAAAGGAAATTTGAAAGCCAATTGATGAGAATCAGTTATCACAGCTCCGAAGGACTGGGAAAATAGTACTAAACTCATGCTTCTCCACATAGCTTCTATGCACGTTATGTGCAGAATAGGCCTACTGGCCCGCGGTATTTAATACATTAACGTTGTGGAGTTGCAAAATCACACTGACCACATGTGTCAGGTGACACATTGCAATTTGGTACTGCATCACGTACCGTATCTTAAACTAATTAAGTCAATAACGTGCCCAAGAATCACGACTTTACACCATCATCACATTTGACTAGCATCACGTGGGTTATGTGGGATGCAAAAGAAACATGATTTAGTATGATCGAAATGAATGTGGGCCTGTTTACTCCCAATGGCGCAGACAAGGTTCCAGGGTGTCAACTGACGCTGACGCAATTCCTGTAAAGGGCGGCATGCGGCGCAGTGGTTAGCACTGGGACTGCATGCTGGGTCACTGTTCTTGCAGAGTATGTACATTCTCCAAATATCTGGTTGGGTTTCAACCCCACTGCCTGACATGTGGCAGGCTTTCAAATGTCAGTTGATAGGAATTCAGGATGTTTCTGTGAGGTAGATGGATAAAAATGCAAATTTCTGAAACCTTGGATAACGAGTGATATTGTAGGTCTCGTCAAAACGAAAAAAGGAGGCATTTGGCAGGGCGAGAAGGCTGGGAAGAGACGAAGCCTGTGTGGAGTATAAGGACAGAAGGAAGGAACTTAAGCAAGGACGCAGGAGGGCTAAAAAGGATCAGACAAAGTCATGAGCAATGAAGTTTAAGGAACATCCGAAGTCTTTTTACACGTAAATATAAAGCATGAGGGTAAGCAGTGAAAGGGATTTGCCCAGTGAAAGAAAGGGGAGGAAAGGGGAGGAAATATGTGTGTGGAGCCAGAGGAATTGGGTAAGGTACTAAATGAATACGTTGAATAAGTATGCAAGGAATTGGTGGATGTCGAGTCTGAAGACGGGTGTGCAGATATGTTAGGTCACATTGAGATTAAAAAAAGACGAGGTGGTGGGCGTCTTGAAAAATATAAAGGTGGATACGTCCCCAGAGCCTGATGGTATGTACCCCAGAATACACAAGGAGGCAAGAGAGGAAATTGCTGAGGCCTTGACAGAAATGTTTGGATCCTCACTGTCTTCAGGTGATGATGCAGAGAACTGGAGAATAGCCAATGTAGTTCCTTTGTTTAAGACGGGGAACAAGGAAGATCCAGGGAACTACAGGCCGGTGAGCCTTCAGTGGCAGGGAAATTAGTGGAGATAAGTATTCGAGACAGGATCTACTTCCATTTGGAAGAAAATGGATGTATTAGCGAGAGGCAGCACGGTTTTGTGAAGTGGAGATCGTGTCTCACTAACTTGATATAGTTTTTCGAGGATGTCACAGAGATGGTTGATGCAGGTAGGGCAGTGGATGTTGTCGATATGGACTTCAATCAGGTCCTTGACAAGGTTCTCATGGTAGACTGGTACAAAAGGTGAAGTCGCACGGGATCAGGGGTGAGCTGGCAAGATGGATACAGAACTGGCTAAATCATAGAAGATAGAGAGTCGCAATGGAAGTGTGCTTTTCTGATTGGAGGGCTGTGACTCGTGGTAATACGCAGGGATAAGTGCTGGGACCTTTGCTGTTCGTAGTATATTTAAATGAAATGGAGCAAACTGTAACTGGTCTGATTAGTAAGTTTACAGATGACACATAGGTTGATGGAATTTAGGATAGCGATGAGGGCTGTCAGAGGATACAGCAGGGTTTAGATAGTTTGGAGACATGGACGGAGAGATAGCAGATGGAGTTTAATCCGAACAAATGGGAGTTAATGCATTTTGGAAGATCTAACACATGTAGGGAATATATAGCGAATGGTTGAACTCTCATGAACAATGACAGTCAAAGATATCGAGGTGCACAGGTCCACAGGTTACTAAAAGGGGCAACACAGGTGAAGAAGGTAGGCAGGAACGCACACGGCATACTTGCCTTCATTGGCCGTGGCATTGAGTCTAAAACTGGCAAGTCAATTTGCAGCTGTATAGAACCTTAATTAGGCCACACTTGGAGCATAGTGTTCAATTCTGGTCGCCACACTACCAGAAGGATTTGGAGGCTTAGCGAGGGTGCAAAAGAGATTCACCAGGATGTTGCCTGGTATGGAGGTCATTAGCTATGAAAAAAGATTGAATAAACTTGTTTTCTTCTCACTGGAACGAAGGAGGTTGAGGCGTGACCTGATAGAGGTCTACAAAATTATGTGGGGAATAGACAGAGTCGCTAGTCAGATTTTTTTCCCACGGTAGCGGAATCAATTACTAGGAGGGCAGAGGTTTAATATTCGAGGGGCCATGATTAGAGGAGATGTACGAGGCAAGGTAGTGGGTACCTGGAACTCCGTGTCGGAGGAGGTGGTGAAAGCAGGGACGACAGTGACGTTTAACCGGCATCTGGACAAATACATGAATAGGATGGGAATATTGGGATACGGGCCAAGAAAGTGTAGACGGGCAGCATGGTCGGCACGGGCTTGGAGTACCGTAGGGCCTGTTCCTGTGATGTAATGTTCTTTGTTTTCTTTTGTAACCCAAGGATGTGCTGGTTAGTTGGATTGGCCACGCAAAATTGCTCCATAATTGGGGGAAAATAATTGGGGTCTGTAAATTAAAATAAACGCCACACCTGGAAGTCTTTACCTCAGAGCAGAACCTCCCTTCGGAGTTACCCGGTCCTGGCCAGCATATTTGATTGAACTGAACAATCTCCGATGGCACTTTGGACACGGAAGCGCCTCCGCCCCCATCAGATAAAACCAATGAATAGAATCCAGCTGTTTGAAGAAAAACTGTCAACAGTTACCGTTCAGGGAACATTGGTATATAAAAGCGAGAGAGGCTGTAGTCACGCTTAACATATCAACTCATTATAATGCAGATGGATGTCATCCGTGTCCACAATAAACAACAGAGAATGGGAAGGGAGATTGTCCATCACTGGTCAGGAATATGTTTTCTTACATGTCCAACAGTTCGTCGACACGTTGAGACATGCTGGGTGATATTACATTTGAATATATGTCCAGATTAGGTTTGGTTAGTTTCACTCATTTATTATACAATATATAAATTTAATTATTAGTTGTAACTGTATACACATGATTCCTTTGCAAAATGTAAAATTTGATAGGTATGCCATGATTACTCGGAAGATAATCAAAAGGTATAATTCCTCGGTGTTCTCTTTATTAAGTGAGCTGGAAAGCCACACGGAGGTTGTTCAGTTTCCTTGCTGTAGATTGAATAACATTTGTTGAACTGGGACTTTTACTATCTTATGGTCATTCGGGGAGTGAGAAACATTATAGTCTAATAGCCCTTAAACTCCAGCAAATTCGCCATAAGTGCGGGATGTGTCCAGGATAGTTGTCGGGGCAGCATTATGGTTTGGATAGTAATACATATTATTCGAAGATACTCTTCGACCGGCATTGTTAAAACTGACAAAGTGCGAAGACAAAGTTCTACCAAGGAGCCAAGCGATCGATAGATTAAGCGGGACGCCCCAGTATCTGTGGTGAATGCCGAGATCTCGTTGATGGTTATTACTGATGTCAGTCTCAAAAATACGAATTTCACGATTGCGGCGAGAGTTGAGATAGCCAAGCTGGAGTTTGCCACAGAGTGGAGATGCGGGTGGTCTTGGTCACTGCTCCTTTCCCGCTGGTACAGAATATTAATCAGCAAAGCGCAAAAACAAAAGTACTTAACGAGCATCAACTCGGAGCACAACTTGATGAAGGATTCAGCGAAGTACAGAGGACACTGCCATTGTCATAATTCTGAATCCGTACGTGAAGCAAAACAACTTGATGCATCAACAAAGTTTGAACTATATGGCTTCCCTCTGTGACGGTCGGCAAGAAAATCCAAAATTGTGACGACGGCTCCATGAGCTGCTTTGCAGGTTTCCACATCTGACTCATTTCTTCTTGAAGCAGCTAAAAGTGATTGGATCTTAGAGGGAGAGGCAACCTATAATGAGGAGCAAAGTGTGGATTGGGCAAAATTGGGCCATCAATGACCATAAAATGCTGCTCCACCCCAGGTATGTTTCCAACAGCTGAGGTGAAAGCTGACAGTTGAACATAGAATACCGTGGAGGGACTAGCAATGCACTAATTCAAAGGCAGTCAACCGAGTAGATTCAACAACTCAGCTGAAAATTCTGTTCATATATTTTAATTAAAACAGTAAAAAATATATACAAGGCCAAACGGTACAAACACTAATTTTCTGTTGGAGAAACAGGGTACCCTCCCTTCATTACCAATGTACGGCGAGGGAGGGGGGGGGGGGGGCGTGGATATTCTGATTGTTGAAAAAGTTCACAACACGCTTTTACAAAAAACAAATGGTGTAAGCATTAAACTGCGCTGGAGAGGACAGATACCCTCGCCTCTGTATCAACAGAAGGGAAAGGGGAGAGGGGACAGGAAGGCGGTGGGTTCTGCCTGAACTATGTACAGATGCAGAAATACAAAAGAACATTCAATGATGATGTGCCGGAATTCGTGAGTCCCTCGTAGGGGGTGAGGGACGACGCAGTGTCAGGCACGAGTGAGATCCGCGCCCCGCTACAGAACTGCAAAGCTTTGGAGCTCTATCAGCGACGGACATCATGAAGCACAACGGGATGCATCAAACACTATATTAACCTTCCATTAAACTGATCCAGGTTACTTGGAAGGTGCATGTTGCACGGACCAAATATAACAGAAACTATGCGCTGCCTCACAAACATTTGAATAGTAAAACAAGACAATCGGTCCAATGAAATGAAACGTTAACATCTATGAGATGTCTTTGATCAGCATTTTCTTCCAGATAATTCAACATGGTGAAAAAAACCCAGAAACAATGACGTTCTTTGAAGAATAATTATAATCTCAGGTATATTGAAGTTCCTGCAATATCATATTTTGATCTCAAGAAATATCTGTCGGCTACTAAGACATTGCGCTCAGCTATTTCACAAATACAAAGATAAGTAATTCCATGTACCGAATAAACTTTAAGAACACTTCACAGATGATACCAATACTCACCAAGAACTCCAACGGCTGCAAGAATAGGATAGTAAATATTTTCTGCCTGACGGATCAATGGCTTTCCCATTTTTGTGCGATGGAACAGGTTATGTAGGTCTGCAATACACAGCTTCACCAGGCAATCTGATGTGATCTGCTCGAAATAAGCGGCATTTATAGCCTCTCCAATGACATATTCCTCCCCTTGAAATTCATTACTGTCACTTGAACAAATAAATTGCATCAGCAGATTTACTCTGATGGACATAATGTTGCGCATAATTTGGTTTCCCTGAGGGATCCATCCTTCGAGCACTCTTGGTGCTCAGTTTTTCCTGCACATTTAATATCTGCCACATCAGTCGAAACGGCAACGTCCATCACAACATGTGCGTTGAACAAATGCAGCAGCATCTGAAAACAATTTTCTCTATTCCTTCCGGTCTTTCTCAATTATCAGATCCTTTACCAAAATTATTGTCGTGGGTGAGGATTTACTCCCTCAAATTAAATACGTGATGACTGAAACATTATTTTAAGTACCCACGTAACAAAAAGCAAACTACTGCCCGACGGAATGCTTCAGGTGGGAGACCAGGCCCCAGCACGACGGAAAGAGGAGCTGAGAAGGTGGAACAAGCGAGAGGAGTTTAGGGTAGGATGTGGGAAATTGCGCAGAAAACCATCGAGGTCTGGCGAGGGAAAGCGAGACAGTAAGCCCCGAGAAGGGCGCCACCACACTAGCAGGAAAGCTAGCGCCGGGGGGACGCAACAAAGCAGGGCCGCAGTGCGCCCCCAACAGTAGGGACGGCACCAGGCGGGTGGGGCGAGCACTCAACAGAGGCAGGAGAGAAAACGGGGACATGAACAGGGGAAAGGGTGACAAAAGAGAAGTATACGGGAGAGGGGAGAAAAGAGGAAAATGGGAGGGACGGGGGAGGGGAGGGGGCTGGACACAGGGAAGGAGGGACAAACAATGCTAAAAATTAAATAATAATAAGGATACAAAGTGCCACAGCCAAGGGCTCAGGACAAGGAATAGCTGCACGTAACCATCCAGTATGGTCCCTGGGCGATGACAGACTCCAGAGTGGGTGGCGCACGCACAGTGTGTGGCAATGTCAACTGCCCCCTGGGCAATGAGAAGTCCCAGAGTGCAGGTGCCCCGACCGCATCCAGAGAGCAATGACAATGGTTATCCTGTACGGCCACTAACAAGGGGGGGGGGGGGCGAAGGGCAGGGTCTCATCCACCAGGCAAATATGGTTATTCCCACAGGAGCCAGGGTACAGAGGCCCCCTACCAGGATAGTCACCTGGTAAGCAAGGGGACTTAACTGCCCAGTGAAGAGATCCAGAGCTCTCATCCTCCGAAGAAATATGAAGGCCGTCATAGTCTTCCTCCAAGACACGTGAGAGAGCAGGACCGACTGCGGGTAGAAACGGCTGGGTGGGGCAGACCTACTATTCCTCGTATGGGGTAAGGGCCGGGGGGCGGCGGCAATACTGAACAAAATGTCAAAAGGACGACGTTAGGGCGACAAAGATGATTACAGACCCGGAGGGGGGGGAGGGTACGCCATTGTCATAGGGGCCCTGGATGGGGCACCGGTAGTACTAGTTAACGTGAACACACCCAACTGGGATGCCACGAACTTCATCATAAAGATCATGGCAGAAATCCCCGACATAGCGACGCACCGCCTAATCATAGGCGGTGGGGGCGGAGGGACTTCAACTGAGAACAGGACACAACGACTGACAAATCAAGCCCCAAAATGGGAAAAACATTACGCCTGGCAAGGGACCTCGGTCACTTTATGGAATAGATGAGTGGTGGCGCACCCCTGGAAGTTCACCCACCCAGGGGAGAAGTTCTCCTTCGTCTCCCCAGTACACAATGTATACACCAGAACTGACTTATTTGTAGTGGGGAAAAAGATGCATCCGAGAATAGACAAAGTGGAATACTCCGCAACTGTGATATCCCACCATGCTCCAAACTACATGGTCATAAGGCTGGAGACGGGCAGGGCCCAACGCCCCACATCGAGGTTTGACGTTGCCCTCGTCGCTGACAAAGCCTTCAACGAAAAGATATCGCGGGCCATAGCAGATTACATGAAGAACAACCAAAACGGAGAGGTCTCGCCCTCCACGTTCTGGGAAGCTCTAAAGGCCGTAGGAAGAGGGTAAATTATCGCTTTCTAAGCACGAAGTGATAGGGAGGAAAGGGCGGCTCGGCAGCAGCTGGTCCACTCCAGAAGAGGCCCCAACCGTAGAGCTCCTGGCGGAGGAAAGAGCTACAAAGGAACTTTGACCTGCTCTCCACCAGGAAAGCAGTGCATCAACTCCGCCAGGCACGGGGGAACTCTATACGAACACGGAGGCAAAGCCAGCCGCCTGCTGGCACACCATCTGAGAAAGCAGGCAGCCACCAGCGAAATTGCACTAATCAGGGATACAAGAGGCACATTAAAAACTGAATGAGAAAAGATTTAAAAATCATTCAATGCCTTCGACCAAGGGCTGTACACCTCAGAGCCCCAATGGGGGAATCCGGGATGAAACGGTTCCTTGATTTCTGGACATACCAATAGTGGGGGAGGGCAGTAAACGGGGCCTGAAAGCACCACTAGCACTGGAAAATATCATGGACAGTATTATCTTCATGCAGGCAGGGAAGGTGTCGGCACCAGACGGGTTCCCTGCGGACTTCTACAAAACATTTGCAACAGTGCTGGAACCACACCTGCTGAATATGTTCACAGACTCGCTAGCTCGGGGCACACTGCCAACCACGCTAGCACAGGCCCTCAATATCGCTGATACCTAAGAAAGACAAGGACGCAACTGAATGTGGGCCATACAGACCCATCTCACAGCTGAACGCAGATGCCAAAATACTAGCCACATTTCTAGCACAAAACTTGAAGACTGCGTGCCAGAGGTGGCCTCAGAGGACCAGACGGTCCTTGGCAAAGGTAGATAGCGTTCTTCGAACATCAGGCACCTGCTGAACGTGATCATTATCCCATCCAGGGAGAGAACTCCAAAGGTGATTTTCTCCATGGACGCAGAAAAGGCCGTCGACAGGGTTGAATGGAAATACCTGGAGTGGTTTGTGCTTGGAACAGGTTTCACCTCCTGGATAAAACTCCGGTACAACGCTCCCATGGAGAGCGTATGGACCAACACGAACTCCCGATACTTTCAGCTGCACAGGGCACCAGATAAGGATGCCCACTGTCCCCGCTGCTGTTCGCTCCAGCGATCGAGCCTTTCGCAATTGCGCTCAGTGCAGCAAAAATCTGGAGGGATGTCCGAGGGGGCGGCAGAGAGCACAGAGTCTCACTCTATGCAGATGACCTGCTCCTCTAAGTTTCGGACCCAGAGAGCAGCATGGAAGGAACCATTGCGCTTCTGATAGAGTTTGGCGCCTTTCGGGCTACAAACTCAACAAGACCAAAACCGAGATCTTCCCGGTACACCCACAAGGACGAGGGAGGGTATAGAACTAAGCGGACTGCCGTTTAAAGAAGCCCAACACAAATTCTGCTACCTGGCGATACAAATAGCTCATGACTGGAAATGGATCCACCATTAGAACCTCCAATCTTACAGAGGAAGTAAAAAAGGACCTACAAAGATGGAACACAGTCCCACGCCACCTCGCGAGAGTGTTCAGACGATCAAAATGAACGTACTGCCCAGGTTCATCTTCCAATTCAGAGCCATCCCGATCGACATCCCCAAGGCCTTTTTCAAAGCACTGGACAAATTAATCATGCCGGTCGTATGAGGGTGGAGCGGGGGGGGGGGGGGGGTGAAGAATGCTAGGATCGCAAAAGGTCTTACAAAAATCAAAATCCAGGGGGACTTGGCCTCCCAAACCTACAATTCTACCACTGGGTGGCGAGGGCTGAACGAGTAACGGGATGGATCAAGGAGGCAGAAGCCGAGTGGGTGCGCGTGGAAGAGGCCTCCTGCAAGGGGACATGGCTCCGGGCCCTCGCCAGGGCGGCAATCCCATCACCACCCCACCGAAAAAAACACTCCAGCAACCCGGTGGTGATAGCCACCCACCAGACATGGAACCAACTACAGCAGTAATTTGGCCTGACCAAAATGTTGGACAAAGCTCCCATCTGCAACCATATTTCCACACCAGCACTGACTGACGCCACCTTCAAAAGGTGGGGGTAGGACGGAGGGACACTGACAGCCAGCGAGCTCTACATGGACGGCAGGATCGCAAAACTGTACGAATTGAGAAATCAATTCTAGTTAGCCAAGGGGAATGAGCAACTCAAACACTTCCTACGGAAGGTGACAGGGACGTACCCACAGCCGCCATGGCAGACTTTACATGAAGAGTTACTGGATGCAAGCATCCGAGATAAAGGAAACTGAATGACCGACTGGAAGAAAGGGCTGACACCGTGTTGGACCCAACAAGAAGAAATGGGAGGAGGACCTGGGGATTGAAACAGGGTAGGGACACTGGAGCGAAGCACTGCATAGGATCAACTCCATCTCCACGTGCGCAAGGCTCAGCCTGACGCAACTAAAATGGTACATAGAGCCCACTTAACAAGAATCCATATGAGTAGGATCTTCCCGGAGCTGGAGGATAGATGTGAACGGTGCCAAGGAGGCCTTGCCAACCACGCCAACATGTTCTGGTGTTGCCCCAGACTTACGGGGTACTGGACAGCCTTCTTCGAGGCTATGTCCAAAATGGTGGTGTGAGGATGGAGCCATTCCCGAAAGTGACGGAATTCAGGGTATCAGACCAGCCAGATCTATTCCTGGGAAGAAGGGCTGACGCCCTTGCCCTGATCGCCCGCCGGAGATTCCCGTTCGTCTGGCGGTCAGCAGCACCACCCAAAGCTGCAGATTGGCTGGCCGACCTCTCGAGGTCTCTCCAAATAGAGAAAATCAAATTCGCCATCCGAGGGCCAGACGATGGCTTCCACAGAACGTGGGAGCTATTCAGCCAATTGTTACGGGACCTGTTTGGTCTGCAGTCAACGAACATACAGAAGAATAGCCTGGCAGCCAGGAACCAGAGGAAAGTACCAAAGGCATGAGAGGTAGAGATAAACCGGGAGGGGGCCGGTTGGCTAAACCTCAGAGGGAAGAAAGGCGACCCACAAGAAAAGAGGAGGGGGAAGGGAACAGAAGTGGGAGGGAGGGAGGGGGGAAGAGTGAGGAACAATAGTTGAGAACCAGAGAGTTGGGGGGGAGGGGGGGGAATGCTAAAAGGAAAGAGGTCACGGGAAACAATAACAACCTTGGTCTACAGGAACAGAGAGCAAGGGGAATCCTGGCTAATGACGGGACGAACGGCTGAACCGGAGATGAGCGGCAGACGACAACGAGAGCGAAATCCTTCCGGGAGAAGAAAGTGACAGCACCAACACCAGATGCATTCGTGTATTGCCCTCTGTAATTATTTATCCGACACCCAACTGTATATCTACCTCCCTAGTGCCGCCACCCCTCCCACAGACAAACATATTCCTACTTATGTATTAAAACAAGTATTGCCGATTGTACAGAGTTGCTGCTGTTTAGCTGGTCCAGAATACCCAACCAGTTATTTTATTTAATCTATAATTTATTTTCATTTTTTGGTACGTTTATGTGTGCTATTCTGTTCTATATAAAAGTAAACCTACTTTGTTAAAAAAAACAGATGAACAACATTTATACAAACAAATAATATATCCATATGGCAAACAGTAGCTATATTAAGAACAGACAAGCCAAACAGAAACGTTGCGCTGTTGAAGGATATACAGCCTGAGTGAGTGACACACAGCCAGAGTGGGAATTGCAACTTGGTAATTTGGGCAGTGTGGTCATTTAAGAGGTAAGTGCTGAACTCAAATCTTCCAAACTGTTTTTCAGTTCGTCAGATAAAAGGTCAGTGTCTAGCTCAGTGTATGATTGGCTGAATCTGCCCCACACTAAATGCAGAGACAGTTATCTGTCAATCACCTGAGGCCTGTTTAGTGGCACAAACTAATGTTTAGATGCACATTGTATTCATATGTTGGAAGCTTAAATAATGTGAGTCATCTTGTTTTGCTGAGTTCTGTATAAAAGTCAGACAGAAAGCGCACTCAGTAGGCTTAGCGCAGGTGAAGGATGCACATCCTGTGAGTGAGACGCAGCCAGAGGGGAATCGGATTTTGGTACTTTGGGCAGTGTGGTAATTCGGCGTGGAATTGGGGGAGGAGTTTGTTACCTTTTGTTTCTGTTTCCTTTATTTAGTTTGTAGCTGGTAATCTGCAGGGAGAGATCCAGAGTGCACTATGGGAACCAGGGCGAAAACCAGGGAGCACCCTGGGAAGGTAGGCAACATATAATCTTAGCCCCAGGTTCCAGCGGCCTTCATTTCCGGGAGCGGGATAGAGAAAGAGAGAGAGAGAGCCGGGAGGCAGCTTGGAACAGGTAAGTGACATAAAATATTACCGCCAAGTTCCAGCGGCCTTCATTTCCGGGACTGGGAGAGAGGGAGAGAGAGAAAGGGAGAGAGAGAGAGAGAGCCGGGGAGAAGCTTGGGAACAGGTCATTGATATAAAATCTTACCGCCAAGTTCCAGCGGCCTTCATTCCCGGGACTGGGAGAGATAGTGAGCCGGTGGGACGGGATATTCTGCTGGGGTGGGAAAAAAAAACTAACATTTGACGTCACAGGGAAGCTGTGACCTGATTGCCTGGTAGGGAATCTGCACTTATTTTTAAAATTACACATTGTTACACTAATTAAACATAATGAATGAATTACTTAATCATAATTTATAGGGCTACCTAACCCTGAGATCGGGCAGTACATTATTTAGCATTTACAGATATAGTGGAAATCTAGTGCTTGCAAACATATAGTAAACAGTAACTTTTTAAAAAAAAATGTTTTAATTTAATTTACTAATTAATTAACGCAATGTCATTTAGACGGGTGCCGTGCTCTGAATGTGAGATGTGGCAGGTCCGGGAAGCTTCCAGCGTCCCAGGTGTCTTCATCTGCAGAAAGTGCACCCAACTGGAGGTCCTCACCGACTGCATGGTTCGGTTGGAGCAGCAGTTGGATGCACTTTGGAGTATGCAGGTGGCGGAAAGCGTCATTGATAGCATTTATATAAATGTGATCACACCCAAGGTGCAAGCATATAGATGAGTGACCAGCAGAAGGGGAAGGCGGTCAGTGCAGGAATCCCCTGTGGTTGACCCCCTCTCGAACATGTATACCCCTTTTGGATACTGTCGGGGGGATAGCCTATCAGAGAAAACAGCAGCAGTCAGAGGAGTGGCACCACGGCTGGCTATGATATTGAGAAGGGAGCGTCAAAGCGCAGAAGAGGAATAGTCATATGTGACTCTATATTCAGGGGCACAGGTAGACGCTTCTGTGACGTGAAAGAAACTCCAGGATGGGATGTTGCCTGCCTTGTGCCAGGGACCAGGATGTCTCCGAACTGGTAGCGGGCGTCATGAAGGGGGAGGGCAAACAGGCAGAGGTCGTTGTATATATCGCTACTAATGACATAGGCAGAAAGGGACATGAGGTCCTGCAGCTGGAGTTCAGGGAGCAAGGCAGAACGTTTAAATGCAGGACCTCCAGGGCTAAACATGTGGCTAAACAGCTGGTGTAGGAAGGAGGGCAAATGTGACCTGTATAAGAAGGACGGGTTGCATCGAATTTGGAGAGGGATAAGTATCCTGGCCGCGATATTTTCTAGTGCCACATGGGGGGGGGGGGAGGGGGTGGTGCGGTGGTTAACTAGTATGGCGGCGGCGTGGGTGGTGGAGCAATAGGTCACAAGGTGAAAAGAATGAGGGAGAATTCATAAATAGGGTCAGTATGGCTCTGTGGGAGCAGACAGTGAGGTGTTGCTGGAAACAGCGGGTCTGGTGGCCTGAAGTGCATATGTTTTAATGCAAGAAGTGTAACAGGTAAGGCAGTTGAACTGAGAGCTGGATTGGTGCTTGGAACTATGATGTTGTTGCATTAAAGAGACCCGGTTGACGGAAGGACAGGATTTGCAGGTAAACATTCCTGGATTTAGATGGTTCAGGTGTGATAGAGGGGAATGTTCAAGGGTATCGGAGTTGCGCAACTGATTAGGGAGAATATCGCAACCATACTGCGGGAGGACGTCTCAGAGGGCAGCGAGGCTATGTGGGTCGAGAAGGGTGCAGTCACAATGTTGGGGGTTTACTATAGGCCTCCCAACAGCCAGCTGGAGATAGAGGAGCAGATAGGCAGACAAAGGTTAGAAAGCATTAAAAGCAACAGGGTTGTGGTGATGAGAGACTTCTCCAATATTGACTGGGACTCATTTAGTGCTCGGAGCTTGGACGGGGCAGAGTTTGGAAGGAGCATCCAGGAGGGCTGCAGAAAACAATATGTAGATAATTCAACGAGGGAAGGGGCTGTCCTTGACAAAGGTATTACAAAGATGAAGAATATATAACAACGAAAAATTCATCACAGAACAGACCTTTCGGTCCACTATGGTGTGCCGAACTTTTGTCCCACATTAAGAACAAATTACTCTGCAACCCATTATTCTACTGTAATCCATGTACTTATCCAATAGCCTCTTGAAGATCCCGAGTCCTTCCAATTCAACTCCTTCCACAGGAAATGCATTCCATTCCTCACTACTCTCTGGGCAAAGAACCTACCTCTGACATCCCCACTATATCTTCCACCATTCACCTTAAATTTATGTCCGCTTGTATTGGTTTGTTCCACCAGGGTAAAAGTCTCTGACTGTCTATTCGCCTCATCATCTTATAAACCACTGTCAAGTCGCCCCTCATCCTTCTCCGTTCTAATGAGTAAAGACCTAGCACATCCAACCTTTCCTCATAAGACCGACACTCCAGCAGAGGGCAGCAGAGCAAATCTACTGATTGCCTGTTCAGGGGAAATTTGCATACGTGCAGTGCGGTCAGCCTAATTTGAAGGTGTACCTGCGAAAGAGACCCGAGGTGTTAGAGTGAAGACAATCATCCAGCAGAGGGCAGCAGAGCAGAGCTACTGATTGGCTGTTCCGGGGAATTTGAATAAGTGCAGTGCGGTCAGTCTAATTTGAAGGTGGTTTGTGGAGGGGCTGTTGTCAAGTGACAAATAAACCCGAAACACTTCTTCAGTGTTTCCCCTCGACCTCCTCCTGTAACCAAAAATAAAACCACGGTCGTTGGGAAGCGGAAGCAGGGGCCTGTGGTGAAGGTGAGTGAGTGCCTTTAAAATTGCTTACCCTTCAGCGGGAACAGCCTCCGGATTCTCGGTGGGAGCAGGGGCCTGTCAGGAAGGTGAGTGAGTGCCTTTAAATCTGCTTACCTTCCAGCGGCGGCGGTCTCCGGATTTCTCGGCGGGAGCAGGGGCCTATCGGGAAGGTGAGTGCCTGTAACAAGTCGGGTGGTTGCTAAACCGGAGACACTACACCTGCAGTGTCCTCCACCCTTCCACCTCATCTACCCTAAGGGTTTGAGGGAATATGAGGTAAGCCCTTCCTTTCTTTTTCTTTTTCTTGTTTTTTTTTAAATCTGGAGGTGATGTCAGGGAAGGCAGTACAATGCTCCTCCTGCAGAATGTTTGAGGTGAGGGACGCCGTCAGTGTCCCTGCTGATTTCATCTGTGGGAATTGCACCCAACTCCGGCTCCTCAAAAAACGTGTTAGAGAACTGGAGCTGGAGCTGGATGAACTTCGGATCATTCGGGAGGCAGAGGGGGTCATAGATAGAAGCTTAAGGAAGGTAGTTACGCCAAAGAATAAAGATAGATGGGCGACGGTGAGAGGGGCTGGGGGTAAGTAGTCAGTACAGGGATCCCCTGTGGTCGTTTCCCTTATTAACAGGTATACCGCTTTGGATACTGTTGGGGGGAAAACTTACCAGGGTCAGCCATGGGGTACATGTCTCTGGCACAGAGTCTGTCCCTGTTGCTCAGAACAGAAAGTGGGAAAGGAATAGAACATTAGTCATTGGAGATTCCATATTTAGGGGGATAGATAGGAGATTCTGTGGGAACGAGAGAGACTCGCTGTTCGTGTGTTGCATCCCAGGTGCCAGGGTCCGCGATGTCTCAGATCGTGTTTTCAGGATCCTTAAGCAGGAGGGGCAGCAGCCTCAAGTCGGGTCCACATAGGTACCAACGACATAGGTAGGAAAAGGGATATGGATGTAAGGCAGGAATTCAGGGAGCTAGGGTGGAAACTTAGAGCGAGAACAAACAGAGTTATTATCTCTAGGTTGTTACCCGTGCCACGTGCTGGCGAGTCGAGGAATAGGGAGAGAGAACAGTTGATCATGTGCAGGGATGGTGCAGGAGGGAGGGTTTCAGATTCCTGGACAATTGGGGCTCATTCTGGGGTAGGTGGGACCTCTACAAACGGGATGGTCTACACCTGGACCAGAGAGGTACCTATATCCTCGGGGGGAAGTTTGTTAATGCTCTTCAGGAGTGTTTAAACTAGCTCAGCAGGGTATTGGGAACCTGAATTGTAGCTCCAGTACACAAGAAGCTGAGAGTAGTGAGGTCATGAGTAAGGTTTCAAAGTTGAAGGAGTGTACCGGCAGGAAGGAATGTGGTTTCAAGTGTGTCTACTTCAATGCCAGGAGCATCCGGAATAAGGTGGGTGAGCTTGCGGCATGGGTTAGTACCTGGGACTTCGATGTTGTGGCCATTTCGGAGACATGGATAGAGCAGGGCGAGGAATGGTGGTTGCAGGTGCCGGGTTTTAGATATTTCAGTAAGCTCACGGAAGGTGGTAAGAGAGGGGGAGGGGTGGCATTGTTTGTCAAGGACAGTATTACGGTGGCTGAGAGGACATTTGATGAGGACTCGAATACCAAGGTAGTATGGGCTGAGTTAAGAAACATGAAAGGAGAGGTCACCCTGTTAGGACTTTTCTATAGGCCTCCGAAACGTTCCAGAGATGTAGAGGAAGCGATTGCAAAGATGATTCTGGATAGGAGCGAAAATAACAGGGTCGTTTTTTTGGGGGAGTTTAACTTTCCAAATATTGACTGGAGAAACTATAGTTCGAGTACATCAGATGGATCCGTTTTTGTCCAACGTGTGCAGGAGGGTTTCCTGATGCAGTAGGTTGATACACCAACAAGAGGCGATGCCGTATTGGATTTGGCACTGGGTAATGAACCAGGACAGGTGTTAGATTTGGAGGTAGGTGAGCATTTTGGTGATCGTGACCACTCTTCGATTCCGTTTACTTTAGCGATGGAAAGGGATAGGTGTAAACCGCAGGGCAAGAGTTATTGCTGGGGGAAAGGCAATTATGATGCGTTGAGGCGAGACTTAGAATGCATCGCCTGGAGAGGAAAACTGGAGGGACTGGACACAATGGAAACGTGGAGCATGTTCAAGGAACAGCTACAGCGTGTCCTTGATAAGTATATACCTGTCAGTCAGGGAGGAAGTGGTTGAGTGAGGGAACCATGGGTTACAAAAGCAGTTTAAACAATTGTCAAGAGGAAGGAGGCTTATGTAAAGATGAGACATGATGGTTCAGTTGGGTCGCTTGAGAGTTAGAAGTTAGCTAGGAAGGATCTAAAGAGAGAGCTAAGAAGAGCCAAGCGAGGACATGAGAAGTTTTTGGCAGGTAGGATCAAGGACGACCCTAAAGCTTTATATAGCTTTGTCAGGAATAAAGGAATGACTAAGGTAAGAGTAGGGCCAGTCAAGGATAGTAATGGGAAGTTGTGCGTAGAGTCCGAGGAGATAGGAGAGGGGCTAGAGGAGTATTTTTCTTCAGTATTCACACAGGAAAACGTCAAATTTGTCGAGGAGAATACTGAGGTACAGGCTACTGGACTAGAAGAGCTTGAGGTTCATAAGGAGGAGATGTTAGCGATTCTGGAAAGCGTGAACACTGATAAGTCCACTGGGCCAGATGGGATTTATCCTAGGATTCTCTGGGAAACTAGGGAGGAGATTGCTGAACCTTTGGCTTTGATATTTAATTCATCTTTGTCTACAGGAATAGTGCCAGAGGACTGGAGGATAGCAAATGTTGTCCGCTTGCACAAGAAGGGGAGTAGAGCTAACCCCGGTAACTATAGACCAGTGAGCCTTACTTCTGTTGTGGGAAACGTCCTGGAAAGGTTTATAAGGGATAGGTTGTATAATCATCTGGAAAGGAATAATTTGATTAGAGATAGTCAACATGGGTTTGTGAAGGGTAGGTCGTGCCTCACAAACCTCAGTGAGTTCTTCGAGAAGGTGACAAAACAGATGGATGAGGGAAAATCAGTTGATATGGTGTATATGGATTTCAGTAAAGCGTTTGATAAGTTTCCCCACGGTAGGCTATTGCAGAAAATACAGAGGCATGTGATTCAGGGTGATTTGGCAGTTTGGATCAGAAATTGGCGAGCTGATAGAAGGCAAAGAGTGGTGGTTGATGGGAAATGCTCTGACTGGTGTAAAGTTACTAGTGGTGTGCCACAATGATCTGTTTTGGGACCGTTGCTGTTTGTAATTTTTATAAATGACCTGGAGCAGGGCGTAGAATGATGGGTGAGTAAATTTGCAGATGACACTAAAATCGGTGGAGTTGTTGACAGTGCAGAAAGGATGTTACATGTTATAGATGGACATAGATAAGCTGACAGGTGGCAAATGGAGTTTAATGCAGAAAAGTGTGAGGTGATTCATTTTGGAAGGAATAACAGAAAGGCAGAATACTGGGCTAATGGTAAGATTCTTGGTAGTGTGGACGAGCAGAGAGACCTCGGTGACCATGTCCATAGATCCCTGAAACTTGCCACCCAGGTTGAGAGGATTGGTAAGAAGGCGTACGTTGTGTTAGCTTTTATTGGTAGAGGAATTGAGTTTCGGAGCCATGAGGTCATGTTGCAGTTGTACTAAACTCTGGTGCGGCCGCATTTGGAGTATTGTGCGCAGTTCTGGTCGCCACATTACAGGAAGGCTGTGGAAGCATTGGAAAGGGTAGAGAGGAGATTTACAAGAATGTTGCCTTGTATGGAGGGAAGATCATATGAGGAAAGGATGAAGGACTTGAAGCTGTTTTCGTTAGAGAGAAGAAGGTTGAGGTGACTTAATTGGGGCAAACAAGATGATCACAGGATTAGATAGGGTGGACATCGAGAGCCTTTTTCCTCGGATGGTGATGTCCAGCACGAGGGGACACAGCTTTAAATTGAGGGGAGATAGATATAGGACAGAAGTCAGAGGTAGTTTATTTACTCAGAGAGTAGTAAGGGCGTGGAATGCCCTGCCTGCAACAGTAGTGGACTCGCCAACACTAAACGCATTAAATTGGTCATTGGATAGCCATATGGACGATAAGGGAATAGTGTAGAGGGACTTTATAAGGGTTTCACAGGACGGTGCAACATCGTTGTCCGAAGGACATGTACTGCGCTGTACTATTCTACGTTCTATGTTCTATGTCCATTCCAGGCAACATCCTGGTAAATCTCCTTTGCACCTTTTCCCAAAGCTTCCACATCCTTCCTAAAATGAGACGATCAGAACAGCACACAGTACTCCAAATGTGGACTTCCCAAGGTTTTGTACAGCTGCATCATCACCTCACGGCTCTTAAATGAAATCCCTCTGCTAACGAGCGCTAGCACACCATATGCCTTTTTCACAGCTCAATCCACTTGAGTGGCATCTTTCAAAGATCTATGAACATAGACCCCAAGATCTCTCTGCTCCTCGACATTGCCAAGAATCCCACTGTTAATCCTGTATTCCGCATTCATATAAGTCCTTCCAAAATGGACAACCACACACTTTACAGGGTTAAACTCCATCTGCCACTTCTCAGTCCAGCTCTGCATCCGATCTATGTCTCTTTGCAGCCAACAAGATCCCTCCTCACTATCCACAACTCCACAAATCTTCGTATCGTCTGCAAATTTAGTGACCCACCCTTCAACTCCCTCATCCAAGTCATAAATTAAAATCACAAAAATCAGAGGACCCATAACTAATCCCTGCGGTACGCTACTGGTAAGAGGGCTACAGGCTGAATATCTGCCATCCACCACCACACTCTGACTTCTATGGGTAATCCAGTTCGTTATCCAACTGGCCAAATATCCCACTATCCCATGCGTCCTTACTTTCTGCATAAGCCTAAAAAGGGGAACCTTGTCAAATTCCTCACTATAATCCATGTACACTACATCCACTGCTTTACCTTCATCCACGTGCTTGGTCATCTCATAAAAAGTATTCAATAAGACTTGTGAGAAAAGACCTTCCCCTCATAAATCTGTGCTGCCTATCCCTAATCAACAGTGTCTTTCCAGATGCTCAGAAATCCTACCCCTCAGCCCCTTTTCCATTAATTTGTCTACCACAGAAGTAAGGCTGAAATGTCTGTCCTGTTATTCCCAAGGTTATCCCTATTCCCTTTTTTGAACAGGGGCACGACATTCACCACTCTCCAATCCGTTGGTACCACCCCTGTTGACCGTGGGGACGAAAAGATCATTGCCAACGGCACTGCAATTTCATCTCTTGTTCCCATAAAATCCTTGGATATATCCCGTCAGGCCCGGGGGACTTGTCTATCCTCACGTTTTTCAAAATGCCCATCACATCTTCCTTCTTAAAAAGTATCTCCTCGAGCATACGAGTCTTTTTCACACTGTCCTCTCCAACAATATGGCCCCTTTCATTCGTAAATACTTAAGAAAGGTACTCGTTGAAGACGTCTCCTAT